>NW_026869217.1:62886-79231 GCF_020745735.1 Hemiscyllium ocellatum | reverse complement strand
GGCAGAGAGAGCTGGCAGAGAGAGAGTGCAGAGAGAGGGGGCAGAGAGGGGGGCAGAGAGAGAGGGCAGAGAGAGAGGGCAGAGAGAGGGGACATAGAGAGAGGGCAGAGAGAGTGGGCAGAGAGAGTGGGCAGAGAGAGTGGGCAGAGAGATTGGGCAGAGAGAACAGCCAGAGAGAGGGGTCGGAGAGGGAGGGCAGAGAGAGCTGGCAGAGAGAGAGTACAGAGAGAGGGGGCAGAGAGAGGGGGCAGAGAGAGGGCAGAGTGAGGGGGCAGAGAGGGTTGCAGAGAGAGGGGGCAGAGAGAGGGGGCAGAGAGAGAGAGGGCAGAGAGAGGGGGCAGAGAGAGGGGGCTGAGAGAGGGGGCAGAGAGAGGGGGCAAGGAGAGAGGGCAGAGAGAGAGGGCCGAGAGAAGGGGCAGAGAGAGAGGGCAGAGAGATGGGGCAGAGAGAGAGGGCAGAGATGAAGGCAGAGAGAGAGGGCTGAGAGAGGGGGCAGAGAGAGAGGGGACAGAGAGAGGGGACAGAGAGAGAGGGGGCAGAGAGATGGGGCAGAGATAGAGGGCAGAGTGAGGGTGCAGAGAGAGGGGGCAGAGAGAGGGGGCAGAGAGAGGAGGTAGAGAGAGGGGTAGAGAGATGAGGGAGAAGATGAGAGAGAGGAGAGAGAGAATGAGGAGTGAAAGAGGGGGAGAGAGAGGTGCGAGCAAGAGAGACAGGCGAGAGAGGGGGCAAGCGAGAGGGAGGGAGGGGTGCACGTGTGAGTGAGAGAGGGTACGGAAATGAGAGAAAGGGTCTGAGAGTGCGAGAGAGAGAGTGTGAGAAGGGGACGAGGGAGAGAGAGAGAAATATAGATAGAGAGGGGGAACAGCGAGATTGGGAGAGATAGATGGCGAGCTGAAAATGTGTTGCTGGAAAAGCGCAGCATTTCAGGCAGCATCCAAGCATGCCCGAAACATCGAATTTCCTGCTCCTTTGATGCTGCCTGACCTGCTGCGCTTTTCCAGCAAAACATTTTCAGCTCTGATCTCCAGCATCTGCAGACTTCATTTTCTCCTCAGAGATAGATGGCGAGCCAGAGAGAGAGGGACACGAGGGTGAGGCACACGAGAGAGAGAGAGAGAGTGAGAGAGAGAGTCAGGTGAGAGAGAGGGATGAGGTGGAGAGTGTGTGAGGGGGTGGGAGCGAGAGTGAATGAGGGGAAGAGAGATAGAGAAAGAGGGTGGGGGGGTGAGAGAGAGAGAGAGAGAAGGGTTGAAAGAGGGGATAGAGAAAAAGAGACAGAGTCTCAGAGAGAGACTGAGAGTTAGAGAGAGAGAGAGAGAGAGAGACGGATAGAGAGACAGAGAAAGAGAGAGAGAGAGAGAGAGATGTCTCAGTGAGGACCAGTACAGCGGAGATGAGAGCACAAGATGGTGGGAATGAAGCCTAGAATGTAGCTGTTCCTTGCCCAGCTCTGTGTCTATATCCTGTCTTCTGGGTCTGAATACAGAAGGCCACTAACTCCTCTCTGTGCTGTTTACTGTGAGTGATCTTACCAGCTGCAGGATTTACTGAAGGCTCCAGATCTCCCTCTCCATCTCTCTATGGCTGACCAACTGTCTTTGATGCGGTTATGGACGAGACAGGAGTTAGGAATTCGGCTGAGACAGGAAATTCCTGAGTACTTACAGGAGACAGAGAAATAGACAGAATGGAAAACTAGACTGATGTAGTGAGGGTTACACATGGAGGATGGCACTGAGTCTCACAGAGATCTCGAAAATCCCAGTCTCCATCCCTGGCCTGTGCTGTTGCTCCTCACCGGAGTGGAGGATGCTGTTGTCTCAGGATCTGGAGTAACTGCAAGAGTGAGAGACACTGACAGAGGCAGCAATTAGACCCTCACAGTGAGGGATACCACATGGAGAGAGACTGAGTGATATCAGCAGAGTGCAGGAAGGTATCAGGATCACCCAATGGTCATGGTGAAAGGGGTTTGATTCATGGTGCACTGGGATCAGTACTCACTGACCGGTGAGCTATGAGTGGGACAGCTGATGGCCTCGTGCTATTCTCACCCGACTGTTCATCCAGAAGTTATTGCCGGTGTCCAGTACACCCATCTAACTGCCTCATATCCTTTCAGGAAGGAAATCTGTTATAGGCAGCGGGTCTGGCCTACATATGATCCAGACCCAGAGCAATGGGGTTGACTCTCAATTGCCCCCGAAACGATCCAGGAAGCCACTCAGCTCAAGGGCAGCTCGGGGTGGGGAATACACACTGGCCAGTAGGAGACAGCAATATCTCACGAGAGAATTAGAAACAACCCTGCTGGGAGCAGTGTCCTGGCCAGTCACGGCTTATGTACAGGGCTGTATACTGACAGAGAGGATGCAGAGAGTTCAGGTGAAAGGAGCTTTCCAAATCCAAACAGAAAATGACGATGTAGCTGAAGACAGGCAGAAAGGAACAGGAAGACACAGAGTTTAACTGAAACTGTACATCAGTGAATTGGACTGTGACAATAAATTGTGGAAAGAATCAATTGTAATGTTCTTTTTTTGGAATGGACAAAGTCTCTGCAATAAGGTGGCTGGACTGTGGCACAGAGATAAATGAGATTTAGTGGTGTCAGGGTGAACAAAAGGTGGAACATGAATATTCTACTGTACACCTCCTTGAGGAGTCTCAGGGAGTGCAGGATGGGTAACCCTGACAGTACTGGGTAATAAAGGCATTACAGAGAAAGTATTTGGCCTCAGATAATGAAGCTGAATCAGCCTGAACGCAGAATCTGGGGAACATGTCACAAAACCACAACCAGGAGAACAGTTTTGATGCTGCCGAACAGCATTTCATTGTTCAACACTGTTACACATTCCAATGAATTCCTGTGTAATGCAAAGGCACTGCGATAATTTTCGGAGAGTTCAGTCTTTGTATAATCTGGGACAGTCACATCAGCAACAGTGATGTTCTCCAAACTCCTCTTTGTTTGTGTCGGTGTTTCTTTAAATAACACATTGTGCAATTGGCCAGGGACGTGACTATCTCAGATCGACCGTTGGGTGATGATGCTGAGTGAAGGAGGAATGTCACACTGAGATATCCTCTGGGAAATTGTAGTATTGTGGAATTCTGTGAGATGATGCATTGTTAAAGTGACCCTAAAGCACACCCTACAATCACAACCAAAGCAATTGACATGTGCTGAGGGGAGAACTGACCAAGGTAAAGAGGGGAAACAGTGAAGTGTATGGCTGGTAATGGATAGTGGTAAACATTTACAGTCATAGAGATGCACAGCACAGAAACAGAGCCTTACGTTCCAACCCATCCACACCACCCACATATCCTAACATAATCTCGTCACATCTGCCAGTGATTGTTCTATACCCATCCAGATGCCTTTTAAATGCAGTAATTGTACCAGATTCCACCACTTCCTCTGGCAGGTCATTCCATACACGCAACACCCTCTACATCAAAACGTTGTCCCTTACATTCCATTTATATCTTTCCCCTCTCACCCTAAGCCCTCCAGTTCTGGACTACCCCACCCCAGGGAAAGAGACCATGTCTGTTAATCCTAACTATGCCTCTCATGGTTTTATAAGCCTCCTTATGGGTTCCCCCTCAGCCTCAGACATTCCAGGGAAAACAGGCCCAACCCATTTAACCTCTCCCTGTAGCTCAAATCCTCCAATCCTGGCAGCATCTTTGTAAATCTTTTCTGAACCCTTTCAATTTACACAATATCCTTTCGATAGGGAGGAGACAACAATTGCACGCAATATTCCAAAAGTGGCTTATCCAATGTCCTGTACAGCCAGACAATGACCTCCCAACTCCTCTACTCAATGCTCTGATCAGTAAACACAAGCATACCAAACACCTTCTACACTATCCTATCGAGCCACAATTCTGCTTTCAAGGAATAATGACCCTGCAATCTCAGGTCTCTTTATTCAGAAACACTCCTTGGGACCTTAACATTAAGTATATTAGTCCCACGAAGCGTTGCTTTTCCAAAATTCAGCACATCCCATTTGTCTAAATTCAACTCCATCTGCCACTCTTCAGCCCATTGGCCCAACTGATCTAGTTCCAGTTATAATGTGAAGTAACATATTTTACTGTCCACTGTACCTCCAATTTTGGTGTCATCTGCAAACTTACTAACTATACCTGCTATGTTCACATCCAAATCATTTATATCATTAATGGAAAGTAGTGGATGCCGCACAGATCCTTGCGGCACACCACTGCTCACAAGCCTCCAGTCTGAAATGCAACCCTCCACCACCACCCTCGGTCTTCTCCCTTTAAGCCAGTTTTGTATCCAAATGGCTGGTTTTCCCTGTTTTCCATGAGATCTTTCCTTGCTCACCAAGCTCCCGTGTGCAAACATTTCGTCTACCTTACTGAAGTCCATATCACTCACATCCACCCCTCTGCCCTCATCAATCTTTTTGTTCCTTCTTCAAAAAAAACTCAATATCTTGAGACATGATTTCCCACACACAAAGAAATGCTGATTATCCCCAATTAGACAGTGCATTCCTAAACACATGTAACTCCTGTCCCTCATGTATCTGGCCTTCAACGTGCCCACGACTGACGTCAGGTGAACCGGTCTGTAGTTCCCTGGCTTTTCCTTACCCCCCTTCTTAAATAGTGGCACCACGTTTGCCAACCTCCAGTCTTCCGCCACCTCACCCGTGACTATCGATGATACAAATATCTCAGCAAGAGGCCCAGCAATCACTTCTCTCGCTTCCCACAGAGTTCTCAGGTACACCAGATCAGGTCCTCAGGGTTTATCCACCTTTAACCTTTCCAAGACATCCAGCACCTCCTCCTCTGTAATATCGACATTTTGCAAGGACACATCATCTATTTCCCAATGCAGTTTCCCAAACCATCATCCTGTTCTATATCTTCCATGTCCTTCTCTACAGGAACTACTTGTTCAGTATCTCCCCAATCACCTGCAGCTCCACGTGCAGACTGTCTTGATCTTTGAGGGGCCCTATTCACTCCCCAGTGAATCTTTTGTCCTTTTTGCATTTGTAAAAACACTCGGGATTCTCCCTAAACCTATTTGCCAAAGCAACCTCATGTCCACTTTATGGCGTCATCATTTCCCTCTGTCCCTGCACAACAAAAAAATCACCCCCTCCCTGACTGATCCCTACCCAACACTGCAGTCTCCCCCTCCCTGACTGATCCCTACACAACACTGTAATCTCCCCCTCCCTGACTGATATCTACCCAACACTGCACTCTCCCCCTCCCTGACTGATCCCTACCCAACACTGCACACATCCTCTCCCTGACTGATCCCTCACCCAACACTACAATCTCCCCATCCCTGACTGATCCCTACCCAACATTACAATCACCCCTCCCTGAATGATCCCTCCCCAACACAGCAATCACCCCCTCCCTGACTGATCCCTACCCAACACTACAATCACCCCCTCACGGACTGATCCGTACCCAACACTGTATTCACCCCCTCCCTGACTGATCCCTACCCAACACTGCACTTACCCCCTCCCTGACTGATCCCTACCCAAGACTACAATCACCCCCTCCCTGACTGATCCCTACCCAACACTGCAATCTCCCCCACCCTGACTGATCCCGACCCAACACTGAAATCACCCCGTCCCTGACTGATACTTACCAAAAACAGCAATATCCCCCTCCCTGACTGATCCCTACACAACACTGCACTAACCCCCTCCCTGACTGATCCCTACCCAACACTGTAATCTCCCCCTCCCTGACTGATCCCTACCCAACACTGCACTCATCCTCTCCCTGACGGATCCCTACCCAACACTGTAATCTCCCCCTCCCTGACTGATCCCTACCCAACACTGCACTCACCCTCTCCCTGACTGATCCCTACCCAAAACTGCACTCACCCCCTCCCTGACTGATACCTACCCAACACTGTAATCTCCCCCTCCCTGACTGATCCATACCCAACACTGTAATCTCCCCCTCTCTGACTGATCCCTACTCAACACTGCACTCACCCCCTTCCTGACAGATCCCTACCCAAAACTGCAATCTCCCCCTCCCTGACTGATCCGTACCCAACACTGCACTCACCCTCTCACTGACTGATCCCTACCCAACACTGCAATCACCCCCACCCTGACTGATCCCTACCCAACACTGCACAAACCCTAACCCTGACTGATCCCTACCCAACACTACAATCACCCCCTCCCTGACTGATCCCTCCCCAACACAGCAATCTCCCCCTCCCTGACTGATCCCTACCCAACACTGCAACCACCCCCTCCCTGACTGATCCCTACCCAACACTACAATCACCCCCTCCCTGACTGATCCCTACCCAACACTGCAATCTCCCCCACCCTGACTGATCCCTACCCAACACAGCAATCACCCCCTCCCTGACTGATACTTACCAAAAACAGCAATATCCCCCTACCTGACTGATCCCTACACAACACTGCACTCACCCCCTCCCTGACTGATCCCTACCCAACACTGTAATCTCCCCCTCCCTGACTGATCCCTACAAAACACTGCACTCACCCCGTCCCTGACTGATCCCTACCCAACACTGCAATCTCCCCCTCCCTGACTGATCCCTACCCAACACTGCACTCACCCTCTCCCTGACTGATCCGTACCCAACCCTGCACTCACCCCATCCCTGACTGATCCCTACCCAACACTGGAATCTCCCCTTCCCTGACTGAACCCTACCCAACACTGTAATCTCCCCCTCCCTGACTGATCCCTAGCCAACACTGCAATCACCCCTCCCTGACTGATCCCTACACAAAACTGCAATCTCCCCCGTCCTGACTGATCCCTACCCAACACTGCACTCACCCTCTCCCTGACTGATTCCTACTCAACACTGTAATCTGCCCCTCCCTGACTGATCCCTACCCAACACTGCACTCACCCCCTCCCTGACTGATCCCTACCCAACACTGCACTCACCCCCTCCCTGACTGATCCCTACTCAACACTGTAATCTCCCCCTCCCTGACTGATCCCTACCCAACACTGCACTCACCCCCTCCCTGACTGACCCTACCCAACACTGCAATCTCCCCCACCCTGACTGATCCCTACCCAACACTGCACTCACCCCCTCCCTGACTGATACTTACCAAAAACAGCAATATCCCCCTCCCTGACTGATCCCAACCCAACACTGCAATCACCCCCTCCCTGACTGATACCTACCCAACACTGTAATCTCCCCCTCCCTGACTGATCCCTACACAACACTTCAATCTCCCCCTCCCTGACTGATACCTACCTAACACTGCACTCACCCCCTCCCTGACTGATCCCTACTCAACTCTGTAATCACCTCCTCCCTGACTGATCCCTACCCAACATTGCAATCTCCCCCTCCCTGACTGTTTCCTACCCAACACTACAATCTCCCCTCTTTGACTGATCCCCACGCAACACTGCAATCTCCCCCTCCCTGACTGATCCCTACCCAACAATGCACTCACCCCCTCCCTGACTGATCCCTTCCCAAAACTTCAATCTCCACCTCCGTGACTGATCTCTACAGAACAGAGCAATCTTCCCCTCCCTGACTGATCTCAACCCAACACTGCACTCACCCCCTCCCTGACTGATCCCTACCCAACACTGCACTCACCCCCTCCCTGACTGATCCCTACCCAACACTGCAATCTCCCCCTCCCTGACTGATTCCTACCCAACACTGCACTCAGGCCCTCCCTGACAGATTCCTACACAACACTGCAATCTCCCCCTACCTGACTGATCCCTACCCAACACTGCAATCTCCCCCTCCCTGACTGATCCCTACCCAACACTGCAATCTCCCCCTCCCTGACTAATTCCTACACAACACTGCAATCTCCCCCTCCCTGACTGATCCCTACCCAACACAGCAATCTCCCCCTCCCTGACTGATCCCTACCCAACACTACAATCACCCCCTCCCTGAATGATCCCTACCCAACACTGCAATCTCCCCCACCCTGACTGATCCCTACCCAACACTGCAATCACCCCCTCCCTGACTGATCCCTACCCAACACTGCAATCTCCCCCGTCCTGACTGATCCCTACCCAACACTGCACTCACCCCCTCCCTGACTGATCCCTACCCAACACTGCAATCTCCCCCTCCCTGACTGATTCCTATCCAACACTGCACTCAGGCCCTCCCTGACAGATTCCTACACAACACTGCAATCTTCCCCTACCTGACTGATCCCTACCCAACACTGCAATCTCCCCCTCCCTGACTGATCCCTACCCAACACTGCAATCTCCCCCTCCCTGACTAATTCCTACACAACACTGCAATCTCCCCCTCCCTGACTGATCCCTACCCAACACAGCAATCTCCCCCTCCCTGACTGATCCCTACCCAACACTACAATCACCCCCTCCCTGAATGATCCCTACCCAACACTGCAATCTCCCCCACCCTGACTGATCCCTACCCAACACTGCAATCACCCCCTCCCTGACTGATCCCTACCCAACACTGCAATCTCCCCCGTCCTGACTGATCCCTACCCAACACTGCACTCACCCCCTCCCTGACTGATCCCTACCCAACACTGTAATCTCCCCCTCCCTGACTGATCCCTACCCAACACTGCACTCACCCCCTCCCTGACTGACCCCTACCCAACACTGTAATCTCCCCCTCCCTGACTGATCCCTACCCAACACTGCACTCACCCTCTCACTGACTGATCCCTACCCAACAATGTAATCTCCCCCTCCCTGACTGATCCCTACCCAACACTGCACTCACCCCCTCCCTGACTGATCCCTACCCAACACTGTAATCCCCCCCTCCCTGACTGATCCCTACCCAACACTGCACTCACCCCCTCCTTGACTGATCCCTACCCAACACTGCAATCTCCCCCACCCTGACTGATCCCTACCCAACACTGCACTCAGCCCCTCCCTGACTGATACTTACCAAAAACAGCAATATCCCCCTCCCTGACTGATCCCTACCCAACACTGCAATCACCCCCTCCCTGACTGATACCTACCCAACACTGTAATCTCCCCCTCCCTGACTGATCCCTACACAACACTTCAATCTCCCCCTCCCTGACTGATACCGACCTAACACTGCACTCACACCGTCCCTGACTGATCCCTACTCAACACTGTAATCACCTCCTCCCTGACTGATCCCTACCCAACATTGCAATCTCCCCCTCCCTGACTGTTTCCTACCCAACACAACAATCTCCCCTCTTTGACTGATCCCCACCCAACACTGCAATCTCCCCCTCCCTGACTGATCCCTACCCAACACTGCACTCACCCCCTCCCTGACTGATCCCTACCCAACAATTCAGTCTCCATCTCCGTGACTGATCTCTACCCAACACAGCAATCTTCCCCTCCCTGACTGATCACAACCCAACACTGCACTCACCCCCTCCCTGACTGATCCCTACCCAACACTGCAATCTCCCCCTCTCTGACTGATCCCTACCCAACACTGCACTCACCCCCTCCCTGACTGATCCCTACTCAACACTGTAATCTACCCCACCCTGACTGATCCCTACCCAACACTACAATCTCCCCATCCCTGACTGATCCCTACCCAACACTGCACTCACCCCCTCCCTGACCGATCCCTACCCAACACTGCAATCTCCCCCTCCCTGACTGATTCCTACCCAACACTGCACTCAGGCCCTCCCTGACTGATTCCTACACAACACTGCAATCTCCCCCTCCCTGACTGATCCCTACCCAACACTGCAATCTCCCCCTCCCTGACTGTTCCCTACCCAACACTGTAATCTCCCCCTCCCTGACTGATCCCTACACAACACTGCACTCACCCCGTCCCTGACTGATCCCTACCCAACACTGCAATCTCCCCCTCCCTGACTGATCCCTACCCAACACTGCACTCACCCTCTCCCTGACTGATCCGTACCCAACACTGCACTCACCCCCTCCCTGACTGATCCCTAACCAACACTGTAATCTCCCCCTCCCTGACTGATCCCTACCCAACAATGCACTCACCCCATCCCTGACTGATCCCTACCCAACACTGGAATCTCCCCTTCCCTGACTGAACCCTACCCAACACTGTAATCTACCCCTCCCTGACTGATCCCTAGCCAACACTGCACTCACCCCTCCCTGACTGATCCCTACACAAAACTGCAATCTCCCCCGTCCTGACTGATCCCTACCCAACACTGCACTCACCCTCTCCCTGACTGATTCCTACTCAACACTGTAATCTGCCCCTCCCTGACTGATCCCTACCCAACACTGCACTCACCCCCTCCCTGACTGATCCCTACTCAACACTGTAATCTCCCCCTCCCTGACTGATCCCTACCCAACACTGCACTCACCCCCTCCCTGACTGACCCTACCCAACACTGCAATCTCCCCCACCCTGACTGATCCCTACCCAACACTGCACTCACCCCCTCCCTGACTGATACTTACCAAAAACAGCAATATCCCCCTCCCTGACTGATCCCAACCCAACACTGCAATCACCCCCTCCCTGACTGATACCTACCCAACACTGTAATCTCCCCCTCCCTGACTGATCCCTACACAACACTTCAATCTCCCCCTCCCTGACTGATACCTACCTAACACTGCACTCACCCCCTCCCTGACTGATCCCTACTCAACACTGTAATCACCTCCTCCCTGACTGATCCCTACCCAACATTGCAATCTCCCCCTCCCTGACTGTTTCCTACCCAACACTACAATCTCCCCTCTTTGACTGATCCCCACGCAACACTGCAATCTCCCCCTCCCTGACTGATCCCTACCCAACAATGCACTCACCCCCTCCCTGACTGATCCCTTCCCAACACTTCAATCTCCACCTCCGTGACTGATCTCTACAGAACAGAGCAATCTTCCCCTCCCTGACTGATCTCAACCCAACACTGCACTCACCCCCTCCCTGACTGATCCCTACCCAACACTGCACTCACCCCCTCCCTGACTGATCCCTACCCAACACTGCAATCTCCCCCTCCCTGACTGATTCCTACCCAACACTGCACTCAGGCCCTCCCTGACAGATTCCTACACAACACTGCAATCTCCCCCTACCTGACTGATCCCTACCCAACACTGCAATCTCCCCCTCCCTGACTGATCCCTACCCAACACTGCAATCTCCCCCTCCCTGACTAATTCCTACACAACACTGCAATCTCCCCCTCCCTGACTGATCCCTACCCAACACAGCAATCTCCCCCTCCCTGACTGATCCCTACCCAACACTACAATCACCCCCTCCCTGAATGATCCCTACCCAACACTGCAATCTCCCCCACCCTGACTGATCCCTACCCAACACTGCAATCACCCCCTCCCTGACTGATCCCTACCCAACACTGCAATCTCCCCCGTCCTGACTGATCCCTACCCAACACTGCACTCACCCTCTCCCTGACTGATCCCTACCCAACACTGTAATCTCCCCCTCCCTGACTGATCCCTACCCAACACTGCACTCACCCCCTCCCTGACTGACCCCTACCCAACACTGTAATCTCCCCCTCCCTGACTGATCCCTACCCAACACTGCACTCACCCTCTCACTGACTGATCCCTACCCAACAATGTAATCTCCCCCTCCCTGACTGATCCCTACCCAACACTGCACTCACCCCCTCCCTGACTGATCCCTACCCAACACTGTAATCCCCCCTCCCTGACTGATCCCTACCCAACACTGCACTCACCCCCTCCTTGACTGATCCCTACCCAACACTGCAATCTCCCCCACCCTGACTGATCCCTACCCAACACTGCACTCAGCCCCTCCCTGACTGATACTTACCAAAAACAGCAATATCCCCCTCCCTGACTGATCCCTACCCAACACTGCAATCACCCCCTCCCTGACTGATACCTACCCAACACTGTAATCTCCCCCTCCCTGACTGATCCCTACACAACACTTCAATCTCCCCCTCCCTGACTGATACCGACCTAACACTGCACTCACACCGTCCCTGACTGATCCCTACTCAACACTGTAATCACCTCCTCCCTGACTGATCCCTACCCAACATTGCAATCTCCCCCTCCCTGACTGTTTCCTACCCAACACTACAATCTCCCCTCCCTGACTGATCTCAACCCAACACTGCACTCACCCCCTCCCTGACTGATCCCTACCCAACACTGCAATCTCCCCCTCTCTGACTGATCCCTACCCAACACTGCACTCACCCCCTCCCTGACTGATCCCTACTCAACACTGTAATCTACCCCACCCTGACTGATCCCTACCCAACACTACAATCTCCCCATCCCTGACTGATCCCTACCCAACACTGCACTCACCCCCTCCCTGACCGATCCCTACCCAACACTGCAATCTCCCCCTCCCTGACTGATTCCTACCCAACACTGCACTCAGGCCCTCCCTGACTGATTCCTACACAACACTGCAATCTCCCCCTCCCTGACTGATCCCTACCCAACACTGCAATCTCCCCCTCCCTGACTGATCCCTACCCAACACTGTAATCTCCCCCTCCCTGACTGATCCCTACACAACACTGCACTCACCCCGTCCCTGACTGATCCCTACCCAACACTGCAATCTCCCCCTCCCTGACTGATCCCTACCCAACACTGCACTCACCCTCTCCCTGACTGATCCGTACCCAACACTGCACTCACCCCCTCCCTGACTGATCCCTAACCAACACTGTAATCTCCCCCTCCCTGACTGATCCCTACCCAACACTGCACTCACCCCATCCCTGACTGATCCCTACCCAACACTGGAATCTCCCCTTCCCTGACTGAACCCTACCCAACACTGCACTCACCCCCTCCCTGACTGATCCCTACCCAACACTGTAATCTCCCCCTCCCTGACTGATCCCTACCCAACACTGCACTCATCCCTCCCTGACTGATCCCTAAACAAAACTGCAATCTCCCCCGTCCTGACTGATCCCTACCCAACACTGCACTCACCCTCTCCCTGACTGATTCCTACTCAACACTGTAATCTCCCCCTCCCTGACTGATCCCTACCCAACACTGCACTCACCCCCTCCCTGACTGATCCCTACCCAACACTGTAATCTCCCCCTCCCTGACTGATCCCTACCCAACACTGCACTCACCCCCTCCCTGACTGACCCTACCCAACACTGCAATCTCCCCCACCCTGACTGATCCCTACCCAACACTGCACTCACCCCCTCCCTGACTGATACTTACCAAAAACAGCAATATCCCCCTCCCTGACTGATCCCAACCCAACACTGCAATCACCCCCTCCCTGACTGATACCTACCCAACACTGTAATCTTCCCCTCCCTGACTGATCCCTACACAACACTTCAATCTCCCCCTCCCTGACTGATACCTACCTAACACTGCACTCACCCCCTCCCTGACTGATCCCTACTCAACACTGTAATCACCTCCTCCCTGACTGATCCCTACCCAACATTGCAATCTCCCCCTCCCTGACTGTTTCCTACCCAACACTACAATCTCCCCTCTTTGACTGATCCCCACGCAACACTGCAATCTCCCCCTCCCTGACTGATCCCTACCCAACAATGCACTCACCCCCTCCCTGACTGATCCCTACCCAACACTTCAATCTCCACCTCCGTGACTGATGTCTACAGAACAGAGCAATCTTCCCCTCCCTGACTGATCTCAACCCAACACTGCACTCACCCCCTCCCTGACTGATCCCTACCCAACACTGCACTCACCCCCTCCCTGACTGATTCCTACCCAACACTGCACTCAGGCCCTCCCTGACAGATTCCTACACAACACTGCAATCTCCCCCTACCTGACTGATCCCTACCCAACACTGCAATCTCCCCCTCCCTGACTGATCCCTACCCAACACTGCAATCTCCCCCTCCCTGACTAATTCCTACGCAACACTGCAATCTCCCCCTCCCTGACTGATCCCTACCCAACACAGCAATCTCCCCCTCCCTGACTGATCCCTACCCAACACTACAATCACCCCCTCCCTGAATGATCCCTACCCAACACTGCAATCTCCCCCACCCTGACTGATCCCTACCCAACACTGCAATCACCCCCTCCCTGACTGATCCCTACCCAACACTGTAATCTCCCCCTCCCTGACTGATCCCTACCCAACACTGCACTCACCCGCTCCCTGACTGACCCCTACCCAACACTGTAATCTCCCCCTCCCTGACTGATCCCTACCCAACACTGCACTCACCCACTCACTGACTGATCCCTACCCAACACTGTAATCTCCCCCTCCCTGACTGATCCCTACCCAACACTGCACTCACCCCCTCCCTGACTGATCCCTACCCAACACTGTAATCCCCCCCTCCCTGACTGATCCCTACCCAACACTGCACTCACCCCCTCCCTGACTGATCCCTACCCAACACTGCAATCTCCCCCACCCTGACTGATCCCTACCCAACACTGCACTCAGCCCCTCCCTGACTGATACTTACCAAAAACAGCAATATCCCCCTCCCTGACTGATCCCTACCCAACACTGCAATCACCCCCCTCCCTGACTGATACCTACCCAACACTGTAATCTCCCCCTCCCGGACTGATCCCTACACAACACTTCAATCTCCCCCTCCCTGACTGATACCGACCTAACACTGCACTCACACCGTCCCTGACTGATCCCTACTCAACACTGTAATCACCTCCTCCCTGACTGATCCCTACCCAACATTGCAGTCTCCCGCTCCCTGACTGTTTCCTACCCAACACTACAATCTCCCCTCTTTGACTGATCCCCACCCAACACTGCAATCTCCCCCTCCCTGACTGATCCCTACCCAACACTGCACTCACCCCCTCCCTGACTGATCCCTACCCAACACTTCAGTCTCCATCTCCGTGACTGATCTCTACCCAACACAGCAATCTTCCCCTCCCTGACTGATCTCAACCCAACACTGCACTCACCCCCTCCCTGACTGATCCCTACCCAACCCTGCAATCTCCCCCTCCCTGACTGATCCCTACCCAACACTGCACTCACCCCGTCCCTGACTGATCCCTACCCAACACTGTAATCTCCCCCCTCCCTGACTAATTCCTACACCACACTGCAATCTCCCCCTCCCTGACTGATCCCTACCCAACACTGCAATCTCCCCCTCCCTGACTGATCCCTACCCAACACTGCAATCTCCCCCCTCCCAGACTGATCCCTACCCAACACTGCAATCCCCCCTCCCTGACTGATTCCTACACAACACTGCACTCTCCCCGTCCCTGACTGATCCCTACCCAACACTGCAATCTCCCCCTCCCTGACTGATCCCTACCCAACACTGCACTCACCCTCTCCCTGACTGATCCGTACCCAACACTGCACTCACCCCCTCCCTGACTGATCCCTAACCAACACTGTAATCTCCCCCTCCCTGACTGATCCCTACCCAACACTGCACTCACCCCATCCCTGACTGATCCCTACCCAACACTGGAATCTCCCCTTCCCTGACTGAACCCTACCCAACACTGTAATCTCCCCCTCCCTGACTGATCCCTAGCCAACACTGCACTCACCCCCTCCCTGACTGATCCCTACCCAACACTGCAATCTCCCCCGTCCTGACTGATCCCTACCCAACACTGCACTCACCCTCTCCCTGACTGATTCCTACCCAACACTGTAATCTGCCCCTCCCTGACTGATCCCTACCCAACACTGCACTCACCCCCCCCCTGACTGATCCCTACCCAACACTGTAATCTCCCCCTCCCTGACTGATCCCTACCCAACACTGCACTCCCCCCCTCCCTGACTGACCCTACCCAACACTGCAATCTCCCCCACCCTGACTGATCCCTACCCAACACTGCACTCACCCCCTCCCTGACTGATACTTACCAAAAACAGCAATATCCCCCTCCCTGACTGATCCCTACCCAACACTGCAATCACCCCCTCCCTGACTGATCCCTACCCAACACTGTAATCTCCCCCTCCCTGACTGATCCCTACACAACACTTCAATCTCCCCCTCCCTGACTGATACCTACCTAACACTGCACTCACCCCCTCCCTGACTGATCCCTACTCAACACTGTAATCACCTCCTCCCTGACTGATCCCTACCCAACATTGCAATCTCCCCCTCCCTGACTGTTTCCTACCCAACACTACAATCTCCCCTCTTTGACTGATCCCCACCCAACACTGCAATCTCCCCCTCCCTGACTGATCCCTACCCAACAATGCACTCACCCCCTCCCTGACTGATCCCTACCCAACACTTCAATCTCCACCTCCCTGACTGATCTCTACCCAACACAA
>NW_026869217.1:0-62390 GCF_020745735.1 Hemiscyllium ocellatum | reverse complement strand
GGGGGGCAGCGAGAGGGGGCAGAGAGAGAGGGCAGAAAGAGCGGGCAGAGAGAGGGGGCAGAGAGAGGGGGTAGAGAGAGGGTGTAGAGAGATGAGGGAGAAGATGAGAGAGAGGAGAGAGAGAGTGAGGGGTGAAATAGGGGAGAGAAAGGTGCGAGCAAGAGAGACAGGTGAGAGAGGGGGCAAGCGAGAGGGAGAGAGGTGCACGTGTGAGTGAGAGAGGGGACGGAAATGAGAGAGACGGTCTGTAGGTGCGAGAGAGAGAGTGTGAGAAGGGGACGAGGGAGACAGAGAGAGAAATATAGATAGAGAGGGGGGAGAGCGAGATAGGTAGAGATAGATGGCGAGTTGAAAATGTGTTCATGGAAAAGCGCAGCAGGTCAGGCAGCATCCAAGGAACAGGAGATTCGACGTTTCGGGCATAAGCTCATGCCCAAAACATCGAATTTCCTGTTCCTTTGATGCTGCCTGACCTGCTGCGCTTTTCCAGCAACACATTTTTCAGCTCTGATCTCCAGCATCTGCAGACTTCACTTTCTCCTCAGAGATAGATGGCGAGGCAGAGAGAGAGGGACACGAGGGTGAGGCACACGAGAGAGAGAGAGAGAGTCAGGTGAGAGAGAGGGATGAGGTGGAGAGTGTGTGAGGGGTTTGGGGCGAGAGTGAATGAGGGGAATAGAGATCGAGAAAGAGGGTGGGGGTGAGAGAGAGAGAGAGAGAGAAGGGTTGAAAGAGGGGATAGAGAAAAAGAGACAGAGCCTCAGAGAGAGACTGAGAGTTAGAGAGACGGATAGAGAGACAGAGAAAGAGAGAGAGAGATGTCTCAGTGAGGACCAGTGCAGCGGAGATGAGAGCACAAGATGGTGGGAATGAAGCCTAGAATGTTGCTGTTCATTGCCCAGCTCAGTGTCTATGTCCTGTCTTCTGGGTCTGAATACAGAAGGCCACTAACTCCTCCCTGTGCTGTTTACTGTGAGTGATCTTACCAGCTGCAGGATTTACTGAAGGCTCCAGATGTCCCTCTCCATCTCTCTATGGCTGACCAACTGTCTTTGATGCGGTTATGGACGAGACAGGAGTTAGGAATTCGGCTGAGACAGGAAATTCCTGAGTACTTACAGGAGACAGAGAAATAGACAGAATGGAAAACTAGACTGATGTAGTGAGGGTTACACATGGAGGATGGCACTGAGTCTCACAGAGATCTCGAAAATCCCAGTCTCCATCCCTGGCCTGTGCTGTTGCTCCTCACCGGAGTGGAGGATGCTGTTGTCTCAGGATCTGGAGTAACTGCAAGAGTGAGAGACACTGACAGAGGCAGCAATTAGACCCTCACAGTGAGGGATACCACATGGAGAGAGACTGAGTGATATCAGCAGAGTGCAGGAAGGTATCAGGATCACCCAATGGTCATGGTGAAAGGGGTTTGATTCATGGTGCACTGGGATCAGTACTCACTGACCGGTGAGCTATGAGTGGGACAGCTGATGGCCTCGTGCTATTCTCACCCGACTGTTCATCCAGAAGTTATTGCCGGTGTCCAGTACACCCATCTAACTGCCTCCTATCCTTTCAGGAAGGAAATCTGTTATAGGCAGCGGGTCTGGCCTACATATGATCCAGACCCAGAGCAATGGGGTTGACTCTCAATTGCCCCCGAAACGATCCAGGAAGCCACTCAGCTCAAGGGCAGCTCGGGGTGGGGAATACACACTGGCCAGTAGGAGACAGCAATATCTCACGAGAGAATTAGAAACAACCCTGCTGGGAGCAGTGTCCTGGCCAGTCACGGCTTATGTACAGGGCTGTATACTGACAGAGAGGATGCAGAGAGTTCAGGTGAAAGGAGCTTTCCAAATCCAAACAGAAAATGACGATGTAGCTGAAGACAGGCAGAAAGGAACAGGAAGACACAGAGTTTAACTGAAACTGTACATCAGTGAATTGGACTGTGACAATAAATTGTGGAAAGAATCAATTGTAATGTTCTTTTTTTGGAATGGACAAAGTCTCTGCAATAAGGTGGCTGGACTGTGGCACAGAGATAAATGAGATTTAGTGGTGACAGGGTGAACAAAAGGTGGAACATGAATATTCTACTGTACACCTCCTTGAGGAGTCTCAGGGAGTGCAGGATGGGTAACCCTGACAGTACTGGGTAATAAAGGCATTACAGAGAAAGTATTTGGCCTCAGATAATGAAGCTGAATCAGCCTGAACGCAGAATCTGGGGAA
The DNA here is from genome assembly GCF_020745735.1 of Hemiscyllium ocellatum. NCBI lineage: Eukaryota > Metazoa > Chordata > Chondrichthyes > Orectolobiformes > Hemiscylliidae > Hemiscyllium > Hemiscyllium ocellatum. The sequence continues at coordinate 60,155 of NW_026869217.1, read as the reverse complement.
CATGTCACAAAACCACAACCAGGAGAACAGTTTTGATGCTGCCGAACAGCATTTCATTGTTCAACACTGTTACACATTCCAATGAATTCCTGTGTAATGCAAAGGCACTGCGATAATTTTCGGAGAGTTCAGTCTTTGTATAATCTGGGACAGTCACATCAGCAACAGTGATGTTCTCCAAACTCCTCTTTGTTTGTGTCGGTGTTTCTTTAAATAACACATTGTGCAATTGGCCAGGGACGTGACTATCTCAGATCGACCGTTGGGTGATGATGCTGAGTGAAGGAGGAATGTCACACTGAGATATCCTCTGGGAAATTGTAGTATTGTGGAATTCTGTGAGATGATGCATTGTTAAAGTGACCCTAAAGCACACCCTACAATCACAACCAAAGCAATTGACATGTGCTGAGGGGAGAACTGACCAAGGTAAAGAGGGGAAACAGTGAAGTGTATGGCTGGTAATGGATAGTGGTAAACATTTACAGTCATAGAGATGCACAGCACAGAAACAGAGCCTTACGTTCCAACCCATCCACACCACCCACATATCCTAACATAATCTCGTCACATCTGCCAGTGATTGTTCTATACCCATCCAGATGCCTTTTAAATGCAGTAATTGTACCAGATTCCACCACTTCCTCTGGCAGGTCATTCCATACACGCAACACCCTCTACATCAAAACGTTGTCCCTTACATTCCTTTTATATCTTTCCCCTCTCACCCTAAGCCCTCCAGTTCTGGACTACCCCACCCCAGGGAAAGAGACCATGTCTGTTAATCCTAACTATGCCTCTCATGGTTTTATAAGCCTCCTTATGGGTTCCCCCTCAGCCTCAGACATTCCAGGGAAAACAGGCCCAACCCATTTAACCTCTCCCTGTAGCTCAAATCCTCCAATCCTGGCAGCATCTTTGTAAATCTTTTCTGAACCCTTTCAATTTACACAATATCCTTTCGATAGGGAGGAGACAACAATTGCACGCAATATTCCAAAAGTGGCTTATCCAATGTCCTGTACAGCCAGACAATGACCTCCCAACTCCTCTACTCAATGCTCTGATCAGTAAACACAAGCATACCAAACAACTTCTACACTATCCTATCGAGCCACAATTCTGCTTTCAAGGAATAATGACCCTGCAATCTCAGGTCTCTTTATTCAGAAACACTCCTTGGGACCTTAACATTAAGTATATTAGTCCCACGAAGCGTTGCTTTTCCAAAATTCAGCACATCCCATTTGTCTAAATTCAACTCCATCTGCCACTCTTCAGCCCATTGGCCCAACTGATCTAGTTCCAGTTATAATGTGAAGTAACATATTTTACTGTCCACTGTACCTCCAATTTTGGTGTCATCTGCAAACTTACTAACTATACCTGCTATGTTCACATCCAAATCATTTATATCATTAATGGAAAGTAGTGGATGCCGCACAGATCCTTGCGGCACACCACTGCTCACAAGCCTCCAGTCTGAAATGCAACCCTCCACCACCACCCTCGGTCTTCTCCCTTTAAGCCAGTTTTGTATCCAAATGGCTGGTTTTCCCTGTTTTCCATGAGATCTTTCCTTGCTCACCAAGCTCCCGTGTGCAAACATTTCGTCTACCTTACTGAAGTCCATATCACTCACATCCACCCCTCTGCCCTCATCAATCTTTTTGTTCCTTCTTCAAAAAAAACTCAATATCTTGAGACATGATTTCCCACACACAAAGAAATGCTGATTATCCCCAATTAGACAGTGCATTCCTAAACACATGTAACTCCTGTCCCTCATGTATCTGGCCTTCAACGTGCCCACGACTGACGTCAGGTGAACCGGTCTGTAGTTCCCTGGCTTTTCCTTACCCCCCTTCTTAAATAGTGGCACCACGTTTGCCAACCTCCAGTCTTCCGCCACCTCACCCGTGACTATCGATGATACAAATATCTCAGCAAGAGGCCCAGCAATCACTTCTCTCGCTTCCCACAGAGTTCTCAGGTACACCAGATCAGGTCCTCAGGGTTTATCCACCTTTAACCTTTCCAAGACATCCAGCACCTCCTCCTCTGTAATATCGACATTTTGCAAGGACACATCATCTATTTCCCAATGCAGTTTCCCAAACCATCATCCTGTTCTATATCTTCCATGTCCTTCTCTACAGGAACTACTTGTTCAGTATCTCCCCAATCACCTGCAGCTTCACGTGCAGACTGTCTTGATCTTTGAGGGGCCCTATTCACTCCCCAGTGAATCTTTTGTCCTTTTTGCATTTGTAAAAACACTCGGGATTCTCCCTAAACCTATTTGCCAAAGCAACCTCATGTCCACTTTATGGCGTCATCATTTCCCTCTGTCCCTGCACAACAAAAAAATCACCCCCTCCCTGACTGATCCCTACCCAACACTGCAATCTCCCCCTCCCTGACTGATCCCTACCCAACACTGCACACTCCCCCTCCCTGACTGATCCCTACCCAACACTGCACTCTCCCCATCCCTGACTGATCCCTACCCAACACTGCACACACCCCTCCCTGACTGATCCCTCCCCAACACAGCAATCTCCCCCTCCCTGACTGATCCCTACCCAACACTACAATCACCCCCTCCCGGACTGATCCCTCCCCAACACTGTATTCTCCCCCTCCCTGACTGATCCCTACCCAACACTGCACTTACCCCCTCCCTGACTGATCCCTACCCAAGACTACAATCACCCCCTCCCTGACTGATCCCTACCCAACACTGCAATCTCCCCCACCCTGACTGATCCCGACCCAACACTGAAATCACCCCGTCCCTGACTGATACTTACCAAAAACAGCAATATCCCCCTCCCTGACTGATCCCTACACAACACTGCACTAACCCCCTCCCTGACTGATCCCTACCCAACACTGTAATCTCCCCCTCCCTGACTGATCCCTACCCAACACTGCACTCATCCTCTCCCTGACGGATCCCTACACAACACTGTAATCTCCCCCTCCCTGACTGATCCCTACCCAACACTGCACTCACCCTCTCCCTGACTGATCCCTACCCAACACTGCACTCACCCCCTCCCTGACTGATACCTACCCAACACTGTAATCTCCCCCTCCCTGACTGATCCATACCCAACACTGTAATCTCCCCCTCCCTGACTGATCCCTACTCAACACTGCACTCACCCCCTCCCTGACAGATCCCTACCCAAAACTGCAATCTCCCCCTCCCTGACTGATCCGTACCCAACACTGCACTCACCCTCTCACTGACTGATCCCTACCCAACACTGCAATCTCCCCCACCCTGACTGATCCCTACCCAACACTGCACAAACCCTAACCCTGACTGATCCATACCCAACACTACAATCACCCCCTCCCTGACTGATCCCTCCCCAACACAGCAATCTCCCCCTCCCTGACTGATCCCTACCCAACACTGCAACCACCCCCTCCCTGACTGATCCCTACCCAACACTACAATCACCCCCTCCCTGACTGATCCCTACCCAACACTGCAATCTCCCCCACCCTGACTGATCCCTACCCAACACAGCAATCACCCCCTCCCTGACTGATACTTACCAAAAACAGCAATATCCCCCTACCTGACTGATCCCTACACAACACTGCACTCACCCCCTCCCTGACTGATCCCTACCCAACACTGTAATCTCCCCCTCCCTGACTGATCCCTACACAACACTGCACTCACCCCGTCCCTGACTGATCCCTACCCAACACTGCAATCTCCCCCTCCCTGACTGATCCCTACCCAACACTGCACTCACCCTCTCCCTGACTGATCCGTACCCAACACTGCACTCACCCCCTCCCTGACTGATCCCTAACCAACACTGTAATCTCCCCCTCCCTGACTGATCCCTACCCAACACTGCACTCACCCCATCCCTGACTGATCCCTACCCAACACTGGAATCTCCCCCTCCCTGACTGAACCCTACCCAACACTGTAATCTCCCCCTCCCTGACTGATCCCTAGCCAACACTGCACTCACCCCTCCCTGACTGATCCCTACACAAAACTGCAATCTCCCCCGTCCTGACTGATCCCTACCCAACACTGCACTCACCCTCTCCCTGACTGATTCCTACTCAACACTGTAATCTCCCCCTCCCTGACTGATCCCTACCCAACACTGCACTCACCCCCTCCCTGACTGATCCCTACCCAACACTGTAATCTCCCCCTCCCTGACTGATCCCTACCCAACACTGCACTCACCCCCTCCCTGACTGACCCTACCCAACACTGCAATCTCCCCCACCCTGACTGATCCCTAACCAACACTGCACTCACCCCCTCCCTGACTGATACTTACCAAAAACAGCAATATCCCCCTCCCTGACTGATCCCAACCCAACACTGCAATCACCCCCTCCCTGACTGATACCTACCCAACACTGTAATCTCCCCCTCCCTGACTGATCCCTACACAACACTTCAATCTCCCCCTCCCTGACTGATACCTACCTAACACTGCACTCACCCCCTCCCTGACTGATCCCTACTCAACACTGTAATCACCTCCTCCCTGACTGATCCTACCCAACATTGCAATCTCCCCCTCCCTGACTGTTTCCTACCCAACACTACAATCTCCCCTCTTTGACTGATCCCCACGCAACACTGCAATCTCCCCCTCCCTGACTGATCCCTACCCAACAATGCACTCACCCCCTCCCTGACTGATCCCTTCCCAACACTTCAATCTCCACCTCCGTGACTGATCTCTACAGAACAGAGCAATCTTCCCCTCCCTGACTGATCTCAACCCAACACTGCACTCACCCCCTCCCTGACTGATCCCTACCCAACACTGCACTCACCCCCTCCCTGACTGATCCCTACCCAACACTGCAATCTCCCCCTCCCTGACTGATTCCTACCCAACACTGCACTCAGGCCCTCCCTGACAGATTCCTACACAACACTGCAATCTCCCCCTACCTGACTGATCCCTACCCAACACTGCAATCTCCCCCTCCCTGACTGATCCCTACCCAACACTGCAATCTCCCCCTCCCTGACTAATTCCTACACAACACTGCAATCTCCCCCTCCCTGACTGATCCCTACCCAACACAGCAATCTCCCCCTCCCTGACTGATCCCTACCCAACACTACAATCACCCCCTCCCTGAATGATCCCTACCCAACACTGCAATCTCCCCCACCCTGACTGATACCTACCCAACACTGCAATCACCCCCTCCCTGACTGATCCCTACCCAACACTGCAATCTCCCCCGTCCTGACTGATCCCTACCCAACACTGCACTCACCCTCTCCCTGACTGATCCCTACCCAACACTGTAATCTCCCCCTCCCTGACTGATCCCTACCCAACACTGCACTCACCCCCTCCCTGACTGACCCCTACCCAACACTGTAATCTCCCCCTCCCTGACTGATCCCTACCCAACACTGCACTCACCCTCTCACTGACTGATTCCTACCCAACACTGTAATCTCCCCCTCCCTGACTGATCCCTACCCAACACTGCACTCACCCCCTCCCTGACTGGTCCCTACCCAACACTGCACTCACCCCCTCCCTGACTGATCCCTACCCAACACTGCAATCTCCCCCACCCTGACTGATCCCTACCCAACACTGCACTCAGCCCCTCCCTGACTGATACTTACCAAAAACAGCAATATCCCCCTCCCTGACTGATCCCTACCCAACACTGCAATCACCCCCTCCCTGACTGATACCTACCCAACACTGTAATCTCCCCCTCCCTGACTGATCCCTACACAACACTTCAATCTCCCCCTCCCTGACTGATACCGACCTAACACTGCACTCACACCGTCCCTGACTGATCCCTACTCAACACTGTAATCACCTCCTCCCTGACTGATCCCTACCCAACATTGCAATCTCCCCCTCCCTGACTGTTTCCTACCCAACACTACAATCTCCCCTCTTTGACTGATCCCCACCCAACACTGCAATCTCCCCCTCCCTGACTGATCCCTACCCAACACTGCACTCACCCCCTCCCTGACTGATCCCTACCCAACACTTCAGTCTCCATCTCCGTGACTGATCTCTACCCAACACAGCAATCTTCCCCTCCCTGACTGATCTCAACCCAACACTGCACTCACCCCCTCCCTGACTGATCCCTACCCAACACTGCAATCTCCCCCCTCTCTGACTGATCCCTACCCAACACTGCACTCACCCCCTCCCTGACTGATCCCTACTCAACACTGTAATCTACCCCACCCTGACTGATCCCTACCCAACACTACAATCTCCCCATCCCTGACTGATCCCTACCCAACACTGCACTCACCCCCTCCCTGACTGATCCCTACCCAACACTGCAATCTCCCCCTCCCTGACTGATTCCTACCCAACACTGCACTCAGGCCCTCCCTGACTGATTCCTACACAACACTGCAATCTCCCCCTCCCTGACTGATCCCTACCCAACACTGCAATCTCCCCCTCCCTGACTGATCCCTACCCAACACTGTAATCTCCCCCTCCCTGACTGATCCCTACACAACACTGCACTCACCCCGTCCCTGACTGATCCCTACCCAACACTGCAATCTCCCCCTCCCTGACTGATCCCTACCCAACACTGCACTCACCCTCTCCCTGACTGATCCGTACCCAACACTGCACTCACCCCCTCCCTGACTGATCCCTAACCAACACTGTAATCTCCCCCTCCCTGACTGATCCCTACCCAACACTGCACTCACCCCATCCCTGACTGATCCCTACCCAACACTGGAATCTCCCCTTCCCTGACTGAACCCTACCCAACACTGTAATCTCCCCTTCCCTGACTGATCCCTACCCAACACTGCACTCACCCCTCCCTGACTGATCCCTACACAAAACTGCAATCTCCCCCGTCCTGACTGATCCCTACCCAACACTGCACTCACCCTCTCCCTGACTGATTCCTACTCAACACTGTAATCTCCCCCTCCCTGACTGATCCCTACCCAACACTGCACTCACCCCCTCCCTGACTGATCCCTACCCAACACTGTAATCTCCCCCTCCCTGACTGATCCCTACCCAACACTGCACTCACCCCCTCCCTGACTGACCCTACCCAACACTGCAATCTCCCGCACCCTGACTGATCCCTACCCAACACTGCACTCACCCCCTCCCTGACTGATACTTACCAAAAACAGCAATATCCCCCTCCCTGACTGATCCCAACCCAACACTGCAATCACCCCCTCCCTGACTGATACCTACCCAACACTGTAATCTCCCCCTCCCTGACTGATCCCTACACAACACTTCAATCTCCCCCTCCCTGACTGATACCTACCTAACACTGCACTCACCCCCTCCCTGACTGATCCCTACTCAACACTGTAATCACCTCCTCCCTGACTGATCCCTACCCAACATTGCAATCTCCCCCTCCCTGACTGTTTCCTACCCAACACTACAATCTCCCCTCTTTGACTGATCCCCACGCAACACTGCAATCTCCCCCTCCCTGACTGATCCCTACCCAACAATGCACTCACCCCCTCCCTGACTGATCCCTACCCAACACTTCAATCTCCACCTCCGTGACTGATCTCTACAGAACAGAGCAATCTTCCCCTCCCTGACTGATCTCAACCCAACACTGCACTCACCCCCTCCCTGACTGATCCCTACCCAACACTGCACTCACCCCCTCCCTGACTGATTCCTACCCAACACTGCACTCTCGCCCTCCCTGACAGATTCCTACACAACACTGCAATCTCCCCCTACCTGACTGATCCCTACACAACACTGCAATCTCCCCCTCCCTGACTGATCCCTACCCAACACTGCAATCACCCCCTCCCTGACTGATACCTACCCAACACTGTAATCTCCCCCTCCCTGACTGATCCCTACACAACACTTCAATCTCCCCCTCCCTGACTGATACCGACCTAACACTGCACTCACACCGTCCCTGACTGATCCCTACTCAACACTGTAATCACCTCCTCCCTGACTGATCCCTACCCAACATTGCAATCTCCCCCTCCCTGACTGTTTCCTACCCAACACTACAATCTCCCCTCTTTGACTGATCCCCACCCAACACTGCAATCTCCCCCTCCCTGACTGATCCCTACCCAACACTGCACTCACCCCCTCCCTGACTGATCCCTACCCAACACTTCAGTCTCCATCTCCGTGACTGATCTCTACCCAACACAGCAATCTTCCCCTCCCTGACTGATCTCAACCCAACACTGCACTCACCCCCTCCCTGACTGATCCCTACCCAACACTGCAATCTCCCCCTCTCTGACTGATCCCTACCCAACACTGCACTCACCCCCTCCCTGACTGATCCCTACTCAACACTGTAATCTACCCCACCCTGACTGATCCCTACCCAACACTACAATCTCCCCATCCCTGACTGATCCCTACCCAACACTGCACTCACCCCCTCCCTGACTGATCCCTACCCAACACTGCAATCTCCCCCTCCCTGACTGATTCCTACCCAACACTGCACTCAGGCCCTCCCTGACTGATTCCTACACAACACTGCAATCTCCCCCTCCCTGACTGATCCCTACCCAACACTGCAATCTCCCCCTCCCTGACTGATCCCTACCCAACACTGTAATCTCCCCCTCCCTGACTGATCCCTACACAACACTGCACTCACCCCGTCCCTGACTGATCCCTACCCAACACTGCAATCTCCCCCTCCCTGACTGATCCCTACCCAACACTGCACTCACCCTCTCCCTGACTGATCCGTACCCAACACTGCACTCACCCCCTCCCTGACTGATCCCTAACCAACACTGTAATCTCCCCCTCCCTGACTGATCCCTACCCAACACTGCACTCACCCCATCCCTGACTGATCCCTACCCAACACTGGAATCTCCCCTTCCCTGACTGAACCCTACCCAACACTGTAATCTCCCCTTCCCTGACTGATCCCTACCCAACACTGCACTCACCCCTCCCTGACTGATCCCTACACAAAACTGCAATCTCCCCCGTCCTGACTGATCCCTACCCAACACTGCACTCACCCTCTCCCTGACTGATTCCTACTCAACACTGTAATCTCCCCCTCCCTGACTGATCCCTACCCAACACTGCACTCACCCCCTCCCTGACTGATCCCTACCCAACACTGTAATCTCCCCCTCCCTGACTGATCCCTACCCAACACTGCACTCACCCCCTCCCTGACTGATCCCTACCCAACACTGCAATCTCCCGCACCCTGACTGATCCCTACCCAACACTGCACTCACCCCCTCCCTGACTGATACTTACCAAAAACAGCAATATCCCCCTCCCTGACTGATCCCTACCCAACACTGCAATCACCCCCTCCCTGACTGATACCTACCCAACACTGTAATCTCCCCCTCCCTGACTGATCCCTACACAACACTTCAATCTCCCCCTCCCTGACTGATACCTACCTAACACTGCACTCACCCCCTCCCTGACTGATCCCTACTCAACACTGTAATCACCTCCTCCCTGACTGATCCCTACCCAACATTGCAATCTCCCCCTCCCTGACTGTTTCCTACCCAACACTACAATCTCCCCTCTTTGACTGATCCCCACGCAACACTGCAATCTCCCCCTCCCTGACTGATCCCTACCCAACAATGCACTCACCCCCTCCCTGACTGATCCCTACCCAACACTTCAATCTCCACCTCCGTGACTGATGTCTACAGAACAGAGCAATCTTCCCCTCCCTGACTGATCTCAACCCAACACTGCACTCACCCCCTCCCTGACTGATCCCTACCCAACACTGCACTCACCCCCTCCCTGACTGATTCCTACCCAACACTGCACTCAGGCCCTCCCTGACAGATTCCTACACAACACTGCAATCTCCCCCTACCTGACTGATCCCTACACAACACTGCAATCTCCCCCTCCCTGACTGATCCCTACCCAACACTGCAATCTCCCCCTCCCTGACTAATTCCTACGCAACACTGCAATCTCCCCCTCCCTGACTGATCCCTACCCAACACAGCAATCTCCCCCTCCCTGACTGATCCCTACCCAACACTACAATCACCCCCTCCCTGAATGATCCCTACCCAACACTGCAATCTCCCCCACCCTGACTGATCCCTACCCAACACTGCAATCACCCCCTCCCTGACTGATCCCTACCCAACACTGTAATCTCCCCCTCCCTGACTGATCCCTACCCAACACTGCACTCACCCGCTCCCTGACTGACCCCTACCCAACACTGTAATCTCCCCCTCCCTGACTGATCCCTACCCAACACTGCACTCACCCACTCACTGACTGATCCCTACCCAACACTGTAATCTCCCCCTCCCTGACTGATCCCTACCCAACACTGCACTCACCCCCTCCCTGACTGATCCCTACCCAACACTGTAATCCCCCCTCCCTGACTGATCCCTACCCAACACTGCACTCACCCCCTCCCTGACTGATCCCTACCCAACACTGCAATCTCCCCCACCCTGACTGATCCCTACCCAACACTGCACTCAGCCCCTCCCTGACTGATACTTACCAAAAACAGCAATATCCCCCTCCCTGACTGATCCCTACCCAACACTGCAATCACCCCCTCCCTGACTGATACCTACCCAACACTGTAATCTCCCCCTCCCGGACTGATCGCTACACAACACTTCAATCTCCCCCTCCCTGACTGATACCGACCTAACACTGCACTCACACCGTCCCTGACTGATCCCTACTCAACACTGTAATCACCTCCTCCCTGACTGATCCCTACCCAACATTGCAATCTCCCCCTCCCTGACTGTTTCCTACCCAACACTACAATCTCCCCTCTTTGACTGATCCCCACCCAACACTGCAATCTCCCCCTCCCTGACTGATCCCTACCCAACACTGCACTCACCCCCTCCCTGACTGATCCCTACCCAACACTTCAGTCTCCATCTCCGTGACTGATCTCTACCCAACACAGCAATCTTCCCCTCCCTGACTGATCTCAACCCAACACTGCACTCACCCCCTCCCTGACTGATCCCTACCCAACACTGCAATCACCCCCTCCCTGACTGATCCCTACCCAACACTGCACTCTCCCCCTCCCGGACTGATCCCTACACAACACTTCAATCTCCCCCTCCCTGACTGATACCGACCTAACACTGCACTCACACCGTCCCTGACTGATCCCTACTCAACACTGTAATCTACCCCACCCTGACTGATCCCTACCCAACACTACAAACTCCCCATCCCTGACTGATCCCTACCCAACACTGCACTCACCCCCTCCCTGACTGATCCCTACCCAACACTGCAATCTCCCCCTCCCTGACTGATTCCTACCCAACACTGCACTCAGGCCCTCCCTGACTGATTCCTACACCACACTGCAATCTCCCCCTCCCTGACTGATCCCTACCCAACACTGCAATCTCCCCCTTCCTGACTGATCCCTACCCAACACTACAATCACCCCCTCCCAGAATGATCCCTACCCAACACTGCAATCGCCCCCTCCCTGACTGATCCCTACCCAACACTGCAATCACCCCCTCCCTGACTGATACCTACCCAACACTGTAATCTCCCCCTCCCTGACTGATCCCTACCCAACACTGTAATCTCCCCCTCCCTGACTGATCCCTACCCAACACTGCACTCACCCCCTCCCTGACTGATCCCTACCCAAAACTGCAATCTCCCCATCCCTGACTGATCCCTACCCAACACTGCACTCACCCTCTCCCTGACTGATCCCTACCCAACACTGCAATCTCCCCCTCCCTGACTGATCCCTACCCAACACTGCACTCACCCCATCCCTGACTGATCCCTACCCAAAACTGCAATCTCCCCCTCCCTGACTGATCCCTACCCAACACTGCACTCACCCCCTCCCTGACTGATCCCAACCCAACACTTCAATCTCCACCTCCGTGACTGATCTCTACCCAACACAGCAATCTTCCCCTCCCTGACTGATCTCAACCCAACACTGCACTCACCCCCTCCCTGACTGATCCCTACCCAACACTGCAATCTCCCCCTCCCTGACTGATCCCTACCCAACACTGCATTCACCCCCTCCCTGACTGATCCCTACTCAACACTGTAATCTACCCCACACTGACTGATCCCTACCCAACACTGCAATCTCCCCCTCCCTGACTGATCCCTACCTAACACTGCACTCACACCCTCCCTGACAGATCCCTACCCAACACTGTAATCACCTCCTCCCTGACTGATCCCTACCCAACATTGCAATCTCCCCCTCCCTGACTGATCACTACCCAACACTTCAATCTCCACCTCCGTGACTGATCTCTACCCAACACAGCAATCTTCCCCTCCCTGACTGATCTCAACCCAACACTGCACTCTCCCCCTCCCTGACTGATCCCTACCCAACACTGCAATCTCCCCCTCCCTGACTGATCCCTACCCAACACTGCACTCACCCCCTCCCTGACTGATCCCTACTCAACACTGTAATCTACCCCACCCTGACTGATCCCTACCCAACACTACAATCTCCCCATCCCTGACTGATCCCTACCCAACACTGCACTCACCCCCTCCCTGACTGATCCCTACCCAACACTGCAAGCTCCCCCTCCCTGACTGATCCCTACACAACACTGCACTCACCCCGTCCCTGACTGATCCCTACCCAACACTGCAATCTCCCCCTCCCTGACTGATCCCTACCCAACACTGCACTCACCCTCTCCCTGACTGATCCGTACCCAACACTGCACTCACCCCCTCCCTGACTGAACCCTAACCAACACTGTAATCTCCCCCTCCCTGACTGATCCCTACCCAACACTGCACTCACCCCATCCCTGACTGATCCCTACCCAACACTGGAATCTCCCCTTCCCTGACTGAACCCTACCCAACACTGTAATCTCCCCCTCCCTGACTGATCCCTACCCAACACTGCACTCACCCCTCCCTGACTGATCCCTACACAAAACTGCAATCTCCCCCGTCCTGACTGATCCCTACCCAACACTGCACTCACCCTCTCCCTGACTGATCCCTACTCAAAACTGTAATCACCTCCTCCCTGACTGATTCCTACCCAACATTGCAATCTCCCCCTCCCTGACTGTTTCCTACCCAACACTACAATCTCCCCTCTTTGACTGATCCACACGCAACACTGCAATCTCCCCCTCCCTGACTGATCCCGACCCAACAATGCACTCACCCCTTCCCTGACTGATCCCTACCCAACACTTCAATCTCCACCTCCGTGACTGATCTCTACAGAACAGAGCAATCTTCCCCTCCCTGACTGATCTCAACCCAACACTGCACTCAGGCCCTCCCTGACAGATTCCTACCCAACACTGCACTCACCCCCTCCCTGACTGATCCCTACCCAACACTGCATTCTCCCCCTCCCTGACTGATCCCTACCCAACACTGCATTCTCCCCCTCCCTGACTGATCCCTACCCAACACTGCAATCTCCCCCTCCCTGACTAATTCCTACACAACACTGCAATCTCCCCCTCCCTGACTGATCCCTACCCAACACAGCAATCTCCCCCTCCCTGACTGATCCCTACCCAACACTACAATCACCCCCTCCCTGAATGATCCCTACCCAACACTGCAATCTCCCCCACCCTGACTGATCCCTACCCAACACTGCAATCACCCCCTCCCTGACTGATCCCTACCCAACACTGAAATCTCCCCCGTCCTGACTGATCCCTACCCAACACTGCACTCACCCCCTCCCAGACTGATCCCTACCCAACACTGTAATCTCCCCCTCCCTGACTGATCCCTACCCAACACTGCACTCACCCCCTCCCTGACTGATCCCTACCCAACACTGCAATCTCCCCCACCCTGACTGATCCCTACCCAACACTGCACTCAGCCCCTCCCTGACTGATACTTACCAAAAACAGCAATATCCCCCTCCCTGACTGATCCCTACCCAACACTGCAATCACCCCCTCCCTGACTGATACCTACCCAACACTGTAATCTCCCCCTCCCGGACTGATCCCTACACAACACTTCAATCTCCCCCTCCCTGACTGATACCGACCTAACACTGCACTCACACCGTCCCTGACTGATCCCTACTCAACACTGTAATCACCTCCTCCCTGACTGATCCCTACCCAACATTGCAATCTCCCCCTCCCTGACTGTTTCCTACCCAACACTACAATCTCCCCTCTTTGACTGATCCCCACCCAACACTGCAATCTCCCCCTCCCTGACTGATCCCTACCCAACACTGCACTCACCCCCTCCCTGACTGATCCCTACCCAACACTGCACTCACACCCTCCCTGACTGATCCCTACCCAACACTGCAATCTCCCCCTCCCTGACTGATCCCTACCCAACACTGCACTCACCCCCTCCCTGACTGATCCCTACTCAACACTGTGATCTACCCCACCCTGACTGATCCCTACCCAACACTACAATCTCCCCCTCCCTGACTGATCCCTACCCAACACTGCACTCACCCCCTCCCTGACTGATCCCTACCCAACACTGCAATCTCCCCCTCCCTGACTGATCCCTACCCAACACTGCACTCAGGCCCTCCCTGACTGATTCCTACACAACACTGCAATCTCCCTCTCCCTGACTGATCCCTACCCAACACTGCAATCTCCCCCTCCCTGACTGATCCCTACCCAACACTGCAATCTCCCCCTCCCTGACTAATTCCTACACCACACTGCAATCTCCCCCTCCCTGACTGATCCCTACCCAACACTGCAATCTCCCCCTTCCTGACTGATCCCTACCCAACACTACAATCACCCCCTCCCAGAATGATCCCTACCCAACACTGCAATCTCCCCCACCCTGACTGATCCCTACCCAACACTGCAATCACCCCCTCCCTGACTGATACCCACCCAACACTGTAATCTCCCCCTCCCTGACTGATCCCTACACAACACTGTAATCTCCCCCTCCCTGACTGATCCCTGCCCAACACTGCACTCACCCCCTCCCTGACTGATCCCTACCCAAAACTGCAATCTCCCCCTCCCTGACTGATCCCTACCCAACACTGCACTCACCCTCTCCCTGACTGATCCCTACCCAACACTGCAATCTCCCCCTCCCTGACTGATCCCTACCCAACACTGCAATCACCCCATCCCTGACTGATCTCTACCCAACACAGCAATCTCCCCCTCCCTGACTGATCCCTACCCAACACTGCACTCACCCCCTCCCTGACTGATCCCTACCCAACACTGCAATCTCCCCTCTTTGACTGATCCCCACCCAACACTGCAATCTCCCCCTCCCTGACTGATCACTACCCAACACTTCAATCTCCACCTCCGTGACTGATCTCTACCCAACACAGCAATCTTCCCCTCCCTGACTGATCTCAACCCAACACTGCACTCACCCCCTCCCTGACTGATCCCTACCCAACACTGCAATCTCCCCCTCCCTGACTGATCCCTACCCAACACTGCACTCACCCCCTCCCTGACTGATCCCTACTCAACACTGTAATCTACCCCACCCTGACTGATCCCTACCCAACACTACAATCTCCCCCTCCCTGACTGATCCCTACCCAACACTGCACTCACCCCCACCCTGACTGATCCCTACCCAACACTGCAATCTCCCCCTCCCTGACTGATTCCTACCCAACACTGCACTCAGGCCCTCCCTGACTGATTCCTACACAACACTGCAATCTCCCCCTCCCTGACTGATCCTTACCCAACACTGCAATCTCCCCCTCCCTGACTAATTCCTACACAACACTGAAATCTCCCCCACCCTGACTGATCTCTAACCAACACTGCAATATCCCCCTCCCAGACTGATCCCTACCCAACACTACAATCACCCCCTTCCTGAATGATCCCTACCCAACACTGCAATCTCCCCCACCCTGACTGATCCCTACCCAACACTGTAATCTCCCCCTCCCTGACTGATCCCTACCCAACACTGCACTCACCCCCTCCCTGACTGATCCCTACCCAAAACTGCAATCTCCCCATCCCTGACTGATCCCTACCCAACACTGCACTCACCCTCTCCCTGACTGATCCCTACCCAACACTGCAATCTCCCCCTCCCTGACTGATCCCTACCCAACACTGCACTCACCCCATCCCTGACTGATCCCTACCCAAAACTGCAAACTCCCCCTCCCTGACTGATCCCTACCCAACACTGCACTCACCCCCTCCCTGACTGATCCCTACCCAACACTTCAATCTCCACCTCCGTGACTGATCTCTACCCAACACAGCAATCTTCCCCACCCTGACTGATCTCAACCCAACACTGCACTCACCCCCTCCCTGAGTGATCCCTACCCAACACTGCAATCTCCCCCTCCCTGACTGATCCCTACCCAACACTGCACACACCCCCTCCCTGACTGATCCCTACTCAACACTGTAATCTACCCAACCCTGACTGATCCCTACCCAACACTACAATCTCCCCCTCCCTGACTGATCCCTACCCAACACTGCACTCACCCCCTCCCTGACTGATCCCTACCCAACACTGCAATCTCCCCCTCCCTGACTGATTACTACCCAACACTGCACTCAGGCCCTCCCTGACTGATTCCTACACAACACTGCAATCACCCCCTCCCTGACTGATCCCTACCCAACACTGCAATCTCCCCCTCCCTGACTGATTCCTACACAACACTGCAATCTCCCCCTCCCTGACTGATCCCTACCCAACACTGCAATCTCCCCTCCCTGACTGATCCCTAACCAACACTCCAATCACCCCCTCCCTGAATGATCCCTACCCAACACTGCAATCTCCCCCACCCTGTCTGATCCCTACCCAACACTGCAATCACCTCCTCCCTGACTGATACCTACCCAACACTGTAATCTCCCCCTCCCTGACTGATCCCTACCCAACACTGTAATCTGCCCCTCCCTGACTGATCCCTACCCAACACTGCACTCACCCCCTCCCTGACTGATCCCTACCCAAAACTGCAATCTACCCCTCCCTGACTGATCCCTACCCAACACCGCACTCACCCTCTCCCTGTCTGATCCCTACCCAACACTGCAATCTCCCCTTCCCTGACTGATCCCTACCCAACACTGCACTCACCCCATCCCTGACTGATCCCTACCCAAAACTGCAATCTCCCCCTCCCTGACTGATCCCTACCCAACACTGCACAAACCCTCTCCCTGACTGATCCCGACCCAACACTACAATCACCCCCTCCCTGACTGATCCCTCCCCAACACAGCAATCTCCCCCTCCCTGACTGATCCCTACCCAACACTGCAACCACCCCCTCCCTGACTGATCCCTACCCAACACTACAATCACCCCCTCGCTGACTGATCCCTACCCAACACAGCAATCTCCCCCACCCTGACTGATCCCTACCCAACACAGCAATCACCCCCTCCCTGACTGATACTTACCAAAAACAGCAATATCCCCCTACCTGACTGATCCCTACACAACACTGCACTCACCCACTGCCTGACTGATCCCTACCCAACACTATAATCTCCCCCTCCCTGACTGATCCCTACCCAACACTGCACTCACCCTGTCCCTGACTGATCCCTACCCAACACTGCAATCTCCCCGTCCCTGACTGATCCCTACCCAACACTGCACTCACCCTCTCCCTGACTGATCCCTACCCAACACTGCACTCACCCCCTCCCTGACTGATCCCTACCCAACACTGCAATCTCCGCCTCCCTGACTGATCCCTACCCAACACTGTAATCTCCCCCTCCCTGACTGATCCCTACCCAACACTGCACTCACCCCTCCCTGACTGATCCCTACCCAAAACTGCAATCTCCCCCTTCCTGACTGATCCCTACCCAACACTGCACTCACCCTCTCCCTGACTGATCACTACCCAACACTGTAATCTCCCCCGTCCCTGACTGATCCCTACCCAACACTGCACTCACCCCCTCCCTGACTGATCCCTACCCAACACTGTAATCTCCCCCTCCCTGACTGATCCCTACCCAACACTGCACTCACCCCCTCCCTGACTGATCCCTACCCAACACTGCAATCTCCCCCACCCTGACTGATCCCTACCCAACACTGCACTCACCCCCTCCCTGACTGATACTTACCAAAAACAGCAATATCCCCCTCCCTGACTGATCCCTACCCAACACTGCAATCACCCCCTCCCTGACTAATCCCTACTCAACACTGTAATCACCCCCTCCCTGACTGTTGACTACCCAACATTGCAATCTCCCCCTCCCTGACTGTTTTCAACCCAACACTACAATCTCCCCTCTTTGACTGATCCCCACCCAACACTGCAATCTCCCCCTCCCTGACTGATCCCGACCCAACACTGCACTCACCCCCTCCCTGACTGATCCCTACCCAACACTTCAATATCCACCTCCCTGACTGATCTCTACCCAACACAGCAACCTTCCCCTCCCTGACTGATCTCAACCCAACACTGCACTCACACCCTCCCTGACTGATCCCTACCCAACACTGCAATGTCCCCCTCCCTGACTGATCCCTACCCAACACTGCACTC
The DNA here is from genome assembly GCF_020745735.1 of Hemiscyllium ocellatum. Taxonomy (NCBI): domain Eukaryota; kingdom Metazoa; phylum Chordata; class Chondrichthyes; order Orectolobiformes; family Hemiscylliidae; genus Hemiscyllium; species Hemiscyllium ocellatum. The sequence goes on along the minus strand of NW_026869217.1, from coordinate 41,576 downwards.
ACCCCCTCCCTGACTGATCCCTACTCAACACTGTAATCTACCCCACCCTGACTGATCCCTACCCCACACTACAATCTCCCCCTCCCTGACTGATCCCTACCCAACACTGCAATCTCCCCCTCCCTGACTGATCACTACCCAACACTGCAATCTCCCCCTCCCTGACTGATTCCTACACAACACTGCAATCTCCCCCTCCCTGACTGATCCCTACCCAACACTGCAATCTCCCCCTCCCTGACTGATCCCTACCGAACACTGCAATCTCCCCCTCCCTGACTGATTCCTACACAACACTGCAATCTCCCCCTCCCTGACTGATCCCTACCCAACACTGCAATCTCCCACTCCCTGACTGATCCCTACCCAACACTGCACTCACCCCCTCCATGACTGATCGCTACCCAACACTGTAATCTCACCCTCCCTGACTGATGCCTACCCAACACTGCACTCACCCCCTCCCTGACTGATACTTACCAAAACAGCAATATCCCCCTCCCTGACTGATCCCTACCCAACACTGCAATCTCCCCCTCCCTGACTGATCCCTACCCAACACTGCAATCTCCCCCTCCCTGACTGATTCCTACACAACACTCAAATCACCCCCTCCCTGAATGATCCCTACCCAACACTATAATCTCCCCCTCCCTGACTGATCCCTACCCAACACTGCACTCACCCCGTCCCTGACTGATCCCTACCCAACACTGCAATCTCCCCTTCCCTGACTGATCCCTACCCAACACTGCAATCACCCTCTCCCTGACTGATCCCTACCCAACACTGCACTCACCCCCTCCCTGACTGATCCCTACCCAACACTGTAATCTCCCCCTCCCTGACTGATCCCTACCCAAAACTGCACTCACCCCCTCTCTGACTGATCCCTACCCAACACTGCACTGACCCTCTCCCTGACTGATCCCTACCCAACACTGTAATCTCCCCGTCCCTGACTGATCCCTACCCAACACTGCACTCACCCCCTCCCTGACTGATCCCTACTCAACACTGTAATCTACCCCACCCTGACTGATCCCTACCCCACACTACAATCTCCCCCTCCCTGACTGATCCCTACCCAACACTGCACTCACCCCCTCCCTGACTGATCCCGACCCAACACTGAAATCTCCCCCTCCCTGACTGATCCCTACCCAACACTGCAATCTGCCCCTCCCTGACTGATTCCTACACAACACTGCAATCTCCCCCTCCCTGACTGATTCCTACACAACACTGCAATCTCCCCCTCCCTGACTGATCCCTACCCAACACTGCAATCTCCCACTCCCTGACTGATCCCTACCCAACACTGCACTCACCCCCTCCCTGACTGATCCCTACCCAACACTGTAATCTCCCCCTCCCTGACTGATGCCTACCCAACACTGCACTCACCCCCTCCATGACTGATCCCTACCCAACACTGCAATCTCCCCCACCCTGACTGATCCCTACCCAACACTGCACTCACCCCCTCCCTGACTGATACTTACCAAAAACAGCAATATCCCCCTCCCTGACTGATCCCTACCCAACACTGCAATCACCCCCTCCCTGACTGATACCTACCCAACACTGTAATCTCCCACTCCCTGACTGATCCCTACACAACACTTCAATCTCCCCCTCCCTGACTGATACCTACCTAACACTGCACTCACCCCCTCCCTGACTAATCCCTACTCAACACTGTAATCACCCCCTCCCTGACTGATCCCTACCCAACATTGCAATCTCCCCCTCCCTAACTGTTTCCTACCCAACACTACAATCTCCCCTCTTTGACTGATTCCCACCCAACACTGCAATCTCCCCCTCCCTGACTGATCCCTACCCAACACTGCACTCACCCCCTCCCTGACTGATCCCTACCCAACACTTCAATCTCCACCTCCCTGACTGATCTCTACCCAACACTGCAATCTCCCCTCCCTGACTGATCCCTACCGAACACTGCAATCTCCCCCTCCCTGACTGATTCCTACACAACACTGCAATCTCCCCCTCCCTGACTGATCCCTACCCAACACTGCAATCTCCCACTCCCTGACTGATCCCTACCCAACACTGCACTCACGCCCTCCATGACTGATCCCAACCCAACACTGTAATCTCCCCCACCCTGACTGATCCCTACCCAACACTGCACTCACTCCCTCCCTGACTGATACTTACCAAAAACAGCAATATCCCCCTCCCTGACTGATCCCTACCCAACACTGCAATCTCCCCCTCCCTGACTGATCCCTACGCAACACTGCAATCTCCCCCTCCCTGACTGATTCCTACCCAACACTGCAATCTCCCCCTCCCTGACTGATCCCTACCCAACACTGCAATCTCCCCCTCCCTGACTGATCCCTAACCAACACTCCAATCACCCCCTCCCTGAATGATCCCTACCCAACACTATAATCTCCCCCTCCCTGACTGATCCCTACCCAACACTGCACTCACCCCGTCCCTGACTGATCCCTACCCAACACTGCAATCTCCCCGTCCCTGACTGATCCCTACGCAACACTGCACTCACCCTCTCCCTGACTGATCCCTACCCAACACTGCACTCACCCCCTCCCTGACTGATCCCTACTCAACACTGTAATCTACCCCACCCTGACTGATCCCTACCCCACACTACAATCTCCCCCTCCCTGACTGATCCCTACCCAACACTGCAATCTCCCCCTCCCTGACTGATCCCTACCCAACACTGCAATCTCCACCTCCCTGACTGATTCCTACACAACACTGCAATCTCCCCCTCCCTGACTGATCCCTACCCAACACTGCAATCTGCCCCTCCCTGACTGATCCCTACCCAACACTGCAATCTCCCCCACCCTGACTGATCCCTACCCAACACTGCAATCACCTCCTCCCTGACTGATACCTACCCAACACTGTAACCTCCCCCTCCCTGACTGATCCCTACCCAACACTGTAATCTGCCCCTCCCTGACTGATCCCTACCCAACACTGCACTCACCCCCTCCATGACTGATCCCTACCCAAAACTGCAATCTCCCCCTCCCTGACTGATCCCTACCCAACACTGCACTCACCCTCTCCCGGACTGATCCCTACCCAACACTGCAATCTCCCCCTCCCTGACTGATCCCTACCCAACACTGCACTCACCCCATCCCTGACTGATCCCTACCCAAAACTGCAATCTCCCCCTCCCTGACTGATCCCTACCCAACACTGCACAAACCCTCTCCCTGACTGATCCCTACCCAACACTACAATCACCCCCTCCCTGACTGATTCCTACACAACACTGCAATCACCCCCTCCCTGACTGATCCCTACCCAACACTGCAATCTCCCCCTCCCTGACTGATTCCTACACAACACTGCAATCTCCCCCTCCCTGACTGATCCCTACCCAACACTGCAATCTCCCCCTCCCTGACTGATCCCAAACCAACACTCCAATCACCCCCTCCCTGAATGATCCCTACCCAACACTGCAATCTCCCCCACCCTGTCTGATCCCTACCCAACACTGCAATCACCTCCTCCCTGACTGATACCTACCCAACACTGTAAACTCCCCCTCCCTGACTGATCCCTACCCAACAGTGTAATCTGCCCCTCCCTGACTGATCCCTACCCAACACTGCACTCACCCCCTCCCTGACTGATCCCTACCCAAAACTGCAATTTACCCCTCCCTGACTGATCCCTACCCAACACCGCACTCACCCTCTCCCTGTCTGATCCCTACCCAACACTGCAATCTCCCCTTCCCTGACTGATCCCTACCCAACACTGCACTCACCCCATCCCTGACTGATCCCTACCCAAAACTGCAATCTCCCCCTCCCTGACTGATCCCTACCCAACACTGTACAAACCCTCTCCCTGACTGATCCCGACCCAACACTACAATCACCCCCTCCCTGACTGATCCCTCCCCAACACAGCAATCTCCCCCTCCCTGACTGATCCCTACCCAACACTGCAACCACCCCCTCCCTGACTGATCCCTACCCAACACTACAATCACCCCCTCGCTGACTGATCCCTACCCAACACAGCAATCTCCCCCACCCTGACTGATCCCTACCCAACACAGCAATCACCCCCTCCCTGACTGATACTTACCAAAAACAGCAATATCCCCCTACCTGACTGATCCCTACACAACACTGCACTCACCCACTGCCTGACTGATCCCTACCCAACACTATAATCTCCCCCTCCCTGACTGATCCCTACCCAACACTGCACTCACCCTGTCCCTGACTGATCCCTACCCAACACTGCAATCTCCCCGTCCCTGACTGATCCCTACCCAACACTGCACTCACCCTCTCCCTGACTGATCCCTACCCAACACTGCACTCACCCCCTCCCTGACTGATCCCTACCCAACACTGCAATCTCCGCCTCCCTGACTGATCCCTACCCAACACTGTAATCTCCCCCTCCCTGACTGATCCCTACCCAACACTGCACTCACCCCTCCCTGACTGATCCCTACCCAAAACTGCAATCTCCCCCTTCCTGACTGATCCCTACCCAACACTGCACTCACCCTCTCCCTGACTGATCACTACCCAACACTGTAATCTCCCCGTCCCTGACTGATCCCTACCCAACACTACACTCACCCCCTCCCTGACTGATCCCTACCCAACACTGTAATCTCCCCCTCCCTGACTGATCCCTACCCAACACTGCACTCACCCCCTCCCTGACTGATCCCTACCCAACACTGCAATCTCCCCCACCCTGACTGATCCCTACCCAACACTGCACTCACCCCCTCCCTGACTGATACTTACCAAAAACAGCAATATCCCCCTCCCTGACTGATCCCTACCCAACACTGCAATCACCCCCTCCCTGACTAATCCCTACTCAACACTGTAATCACCCCCTCCCTGACTGATGACTACCCAACATTGCAATCTCACCCTCCCTGACTGTTTTCAACCCAACACTACAATCTCCCCTCTTTGACTGATCCCCACCCAACACTGCAATCTCCCCCTCCCTGACTGATCCCGACCCAACACTGCACTCACCCCCTCCCTGACTGATCCCTACCCAACACTTCAATATCCACCTCCCTGACTGATCTCTACCCAACACAGCAACCTTCCCCTCCCTGACTGATCTCAACCCAACACTGCACTCACACCCTCCCTGACTGATCCCTACCCAACACTGCAATGTCCCCCTCCCTGACTGATCCCTACCCAACACTGCACTCACCCCCTCCCTGACTGATCCCTACTCAACACTGTAATCTACCCCACCCTGACTGATCCCTACCCCACACTACAATCTCCCCCTCCCTGACTGATCCCTACCCAACACTGCAATCTCCCCCTCCCTGACTGATCACTACCCAACACTGCAATCTCCCCCTCCCTGACTGATTCCTACACAACACTGCAATCTCCCCCTCCCTGACTGATCCCTACCCAACACTGCAATCTCCCCCTCCCTGACTGATCCCTACCGAACACTGCAATCTCCCCCTCCCCTACTGATTCCTACACAACACTGCAATCTCCCCCTCCCTGACTGATCCCTACCCAACACTGCAATCTCCCACTCCCTGACTGATCCCTACCCAACACTGCACTCACCCCCTCCATGACTGATCGCTACCCAACACTGTAATCTCACCCTCCCTGACTGATGCCTACACAACACTGCACTCACCCCCTCCCTGACTGATACTTACCAAAACAGCAATATCCCCCTCCCTGACTGATCCCTACCCAACACTGCAATCTCCCCCTCCCTGACTGATCCCTACCCAACACTGCAATCTCCCCCTCCCTGACTGATTCCTACACAACACTCAAATCACCCCCTCCCTGAATGATCCCTACCCAACACTATAATCTCCCCCTCCCTGACTGATCCCTACCCAACACTGCACTCACCCCGTCCCTGACTGATCCCTACCCAACACTGCAATCTCCCCTTCCCTGACTGATCCCTACCCAACACTGCAATCACCCTCTCCCTGACTGATCCCTACCCAACACTGCACTCACCCCCTCCCTGACTGATCCCTACCCAACACTGTAATCTCCCCCTCCCTGACTGATCCCTACCCAAAACTGCACTCACCCCCTCCCTGACTGATCCCTACCCAACACTGCACTCACCCTCTCCCTGACTGATCCCTACCCAACACTGTAATCTCCCCGTCCCTGACTGATCCCTACCCAACACTGCACTCACCCCCTCCCTGACTGATCCCTACTCAACACTGTAATCTACCCCACCCTGACTGATCCCTACCCCACACTACAATCTCCCCCTCCCTGACTGATCCCTACCCAACACTGCACTCACCCCCTCCCTGACTGATCCCGACCCGACACTGAAATCTCCCCCTCCCTGACTGATCCCTACCCAACACTGCAATATGCCCCTCCCTGACTGATTCCTACACAACACTGCAATCTCCCCCTCCCTGACTGATTCCTACACAACACTGCAATCTCCCCCTCCCTGACTGATCCCTACCCAACACTGCAATCTCCCACTCCCTGACTGATCCCTACCCAACACTGCACTCACCCCCTCCCTGACTGATCCCTACCCAACACTGTAATCTCCCCCTCCCTGACTGATGCCTACCCAACACTGCACTCACCCCCTCCATGACTGATCCCTACCCAACACTGCAATCTCCCCCACCCTGACTGATCCCTACCCAACACTGCACTCACCCCCTCCCTGACTGATACTTACCAAAAACAGCAATATCCCCCTCCCTGACTGATCCCTACCCAACACTGCAATCACCCCCTCCCTGACTGATACCTACCCAACACTGTAATCTCCCACTCCCTGACTGATCCCTACACAACACTTCAATCTCCCCCTCCCTGACTGATACCTACCTAACACTGCACTCACCCCCTCCCTGACTAATCCCTACTCAACACTGTAATCACCCCCTCCCTGACTGATCCCTACCCAACATTGCAATCTCCCCCTCCCTAACTTTTTCCTACCCAACACTACAATCTCCCCTCTTTGACTGATTCCCACCCAACACTGCAATCTCCCCCTCCCTGACTGATCCCTACCCAACACTGCACTCACCCCCTCCCTGACTGATCCCTACCCAACACTTCAATCTCCACCTCCCTGACTGATCTCTACCCAACACTGCAATCTCCTCCTCCCTGACTGATCCCTACAAAACACTGCAATCTCCCCCTCCCTGACTGATTCCTACACAACACTGCAATCTCCCCCTCCCTGACTGATCCCTACCCAACACTGCAATCTCCCACTCCCTGACTGATCCCTACCCAACACTGCACTCACGCCCTCCATTACTGATCCCAACCCAACACTGTAATCTCCCCCACCCTGACTGATCCCTACCCAACACTGCACTCACTCCCTCCCTGACTGATACTTACCAAAAACAGCAATATCCCCCTCCCTGACTGATCCCTACCCAACACTGCAATCTCCCCCTCCCTGACTGATCCCTACGCAACACTGCAATCTCCCCCTCCCTGACTGATTCCTACCCAACACTGCAATCTCCCCCTCCCTGACTGATCCCTACCCAACACTGCAATCTCCCCCTCCCTGACTGATCCCTAACCAACACTCCAATCACCCCCTCCCTGAATGATCCCTACCCAACACTATAATCTCCCCCTCCCTGACTGATCCCTACCCAACACTGCACTCACCCCGTCCCTGACTGATCCCTACCCAACACTGCAATCTCCCCGTCCCTGACTGATCCCTACGCAACACTGCACTCACCCTCTCCCTGACTGATCCCTACCCAACACTGCACTCACCCCCTCCCTGACTGATCCCTACTCAACACTGTAATCTACCCCACCCTGACTGATCCCTACCCCACACTACAATCTCCCCCTCCCTGACTGATCCCTACCCAACACTGCAATCTCCCCCTCCCTGACTGATCCCTACCCAACACTGCAATCTCCACCTCCCTGACTGATTCCTACACAACACTGCAATCTCCCCCTCCCTGACTGATCCCTACCCAACACTGCAATCTCCCCCTCCCTGACTGATCCCTACCCAACACTGCAATCTCCCCCTCACTGACTGATTCCTACACAACACTGCAATCTCCCCCTCCCTGACTGATCCCTACCCAACACTGCAATCTCCCCCACCCTGACTGATCCCTACCCAACACTGCAATCACCTCCTCCCTGACTGATACCTACCCAACACTGTAATCTCCCCCTCCCTGACTGATCCCTACCCAACACTGTAATCTGCCCCTCCCTGACTGATCCCTACCCAACACTGCACTCACCCCCTCCATGACTGATCCCTACCCAAAACTGCAATCTCCCCCTCCCTGACTGATCCCTACCCAACACTGCACTCACCCTCTCCCTGACTGATCCCTACCCAACACTGCAATCTCCCCCTCCCTGACTGATCCCTACCCAACACTGCACTCACCCCATCCCTGACTGATCCCTACCCAAAACTGCAATCTCCCCCTCCCTGACTGATCCCTACCCAACACTGCACAAACCCTCTCCCTGACTGATCCCTACCCAACACTACAATCACCCCCTCCCTGACTGATCCCTCCCCAACACAGCAATCTCCCCCTCCCTGACTGATCCCTACCCAACACTGCAACCACCCCCTCCCTGACTGATCCCTACCCAACACTACAATCACCCCCTCGCTGACTGATCCCTACCCAACACAGCAATCTCCCCCTCCCTGACTGATACTTACCAAAAACAGCAATATCCCCCTACCTGACTGATCCCTACACAACACTGCACTCACCCCCTCCCTGACTGATCCCTACCCAACACTGCACTCACCCTGTCCCTGACTGATCCCTACCCAACACTGCAATTCTCCCCGTCCCTGACTGATCCCTACCCAACACTGCACTCACCCTCTCCCTGACTGATCCCTACCCAACACTGTACTCACCCCCTCCCTGACTGATCCCTACCCAACACTGTAATCACCCCCTCCCTGACTGATCCCTACCCAACAATGCACTCACCCCCTCCCTGACTGATCCCTACCCAACAGTGTAATCTCCCCGTCCCTGACTGAACCCTACCCAACACTGTAATCTCCCCCTCCCTGACTGATCCCTACCCAACACTGCACTCACCCCTCCCTGACTGATCCCTACCCAAAACTGCAATCTCCCCCTTCCTGACTGATCCCTACCCAACACTGCACTCAGCGTCTCCCTGACTGATCCCTACCCAACACTGTAATCTCCCCCTCCCAGACTGATCCCTACCCAACACTGCACTCACCCCCTCCCTGACTGATACTTACCAAAAACAGCAATATCCCCCTCTCTGACCGATCCCTACCCAACACTGCAATCACCCCCTCCCTGACTGATAACTACCCAACACTGCAATCTCCCCCTCCCTGACTGATAACTACACAACACTTCAATCTCCCCCTCCCTGACTGATACCTACCTAACACTGCACTCACCCCCTCCCTGACTAATCCCTACTCAACACTGTAATCACGCCGTCCCTGACTGATGCCTACCCAACATTGCAATCTCCCCCTCCCTGACTGTTTCCTACCCAACACTACAATCTCCCCTCTTTGACTGATCCCCACCCAACACTGCAATCTCCCCCTCCCTGACTGATCCCTACCCAACACTGCACTCACCCCCTCCCTGACTGATTCCTACACAACACTGCAATCTCCCCCTCCCTGACTGATCCCTACCCAACACTGCAATCTCCCCCTCTCTGACTGATTCCTACACAAAACTGCAATCTCCCCCTCCCTGACTGATCCCTACCCAACACTGCAATCTCCCCCTCCCTGACTGATCCCTACCGACCACTGCAATCTCCCCCTCCCTGACTGATTCCTACACAACACTGCAATCTCCCCCTCCCTGACTGATCCCTACCCAACACTGCAATCTCCCACTCCCTGACTGATCCCTACCCAACACTGCACTCACCCCCTCCATGACTGATCCCTACCCAACACTGTAATCTCCCCCTCCCTGACTGATCCCTACCCAACACTGCACTCACACCCTCCCTGACTGATACTTACCAAAAACAGCAATATCCCCCTCCCTGACTGATCCCTACCCAACACTGCAATCTCCCCCTCCCTGACTGATCCCTACCCAACACTGCAATGTCCCCCTCCCTGTCTGATTCCTACACAACACTCCAATCACCCCCTCCCTGAATGATCCCTACCCAACACTATAATCACCCCCTCCCTGACTGATCCCTACCCAACACTGCAATCTCCCCGTCCCTGACTGATCCCTACCCAACACTGCACTCACCCTCTCCCTGACTGATCCCTACCCAACACTGCACTCACCCCCTCCCTGACTGATCCCTACCCAACACTGTAATCTCCCCCTCCCTGACTGATCCCTACCCAACACTGCACTCACCCCCTCCCTGACTGCTCCCTACCCAACACTGTAATCTCCCCCTCCCTGACTGAACCCTACCCAACACTGTAATCTCCCCCTCCCTGACTGATCCCTACCCAACACTGCACTCACCCCTCCCTGACTGATCCCTACCCAAAAGTGCAATCTCCCCCTTCCTGACTGATCCCTACCCAACACTGCACTCACCCTCTCCCTGACTGATCCCTACCCAACACTGTAATCTCCCCGTCCCTGACTGATCCCTACCCAACACTGCACTCACCCCCTCCCTGACTGATCCCTACCCAACACTGTAATCTCCCCCTCCCTGACTGATCCCTACTCAACCCCTCCCTCTGACCTCTGTCCAAGACCCCAAAAGGATCTTTTCACATCAGGCAGAGATTTGCCTGCACATCCCAAAACCTCATATACTGCATCTAGATACTATGGGAAATTTAACATGGTTCATCCAACTAAGCTATACATCTTTGGACTGTGGGAGCAAACTGGAACACCCGAAGGAAATCCTCACAGACACTGGGGAGAATGTGCCAACTCCAACACAGACAGTTGCCTGAGGCTGGAATCAAACCCAGGTCCCTGTTGCTGAGGAAGCAGCACTAACCACTGAGCCACAATACTGTGGGATATTTTGTGCTGATGTGCTGCCCCACTGATACCTCAGTCACTCACCCTGCCTCATTTCCTAAGAGGCAGTGATGATGGAGTGAAATTATCGCTAGACAGTTAATCCAGAGACCCAGATAACGTTCTGGGGACCTGGGTTTGAATCACATCACGGCAGATTTTGGAACGTGAATTTAATAAATATCTGGAAAAAATAATCTAGTGACGACAGGAATCCATTGTCAATTGTTGGAAAAACCCATGTGGTTCACTCATGACCTTTAGGGAAGGAAAATGCCATCCTTACCTGGTCTGGTCTGCATGGGACTCCAGACCTATAGCAACGTGGTTGACTCTTAACTGCCCTCTGGGTAAACGCAGCAATAAATGCTGGCCGAGCCAGTGACAGCCTCATCCTGTGAGTGAATAAAGAAAACAGGTCAGGTTTTGTTCCTTCTCTAGTAGGTACATCCTACAAACTCAATCTGAAACGTTCTCGTACACACTGAACAAATACCTTTCCATTCATGCCCTTAACACTACAGCACTCCGAGGCCATGTTGGTAAAGTTAAAACCCCTTATCATTGCATCCATATTATTCTTAGAGATAACTGAGGTCTCCTGGCAAAATTTGTGTCTCAATTCCCCGCTGACTATCCCAATATGATCATCCCTTTCTTATTTCTCAGTACAACCCAAGAAACTTGCCTGGATGTACTCCCAGAAATATCCTCCCGAAGCCCAGCCATAATGTTATCACTAATAAATATACACCTCTCTCCCTGCTCTGTTGCCCCCTTTCCATCCTTGCTATCGCATCTATGCCCTGTAACATTAAGCTGCCAGTCCTATCCATCCCTGAGTGATGCCTCTGTAATTGCTGTAATATCCCAGTGCCATGTTCAAAACCATACCCTGAGCCCACCTGGCTGACCTATCAGGTCTCTTGCACTGAAATAAATGCAGTGCAACTGGTCCGTCGCACCTCATTCTGTGGCTTGCTCTTGCCTGCCTTGACAGTCTGACCGGTGAACAGTACCAGCCTCAGACTCACCTCTTTTCTCACTAACTCTTTAGGATTACCCCGACTCCCTCACAGGTTTAATGCCTCCCGAGTGGCACCAGCAAATCTCCCTGCTTGTCAGGACCCCATGCTTTTCCCTTCCTATGTCATTGGTACCAATGTACAATGTCCTTCCACTGGTTATTTTCCCTTTTGAGAATATTCTGCTCCCTCTGTGAGACACTGGCACCAGGGCAGCACCACCCCATTCTAATCTCTCACTGTCAGCTGCAGAAACGGCAGACTGTGCCCCTGACTAGAGAGTCCCCTATCACCATCGATCGTGTGGAACTGGATATACCTCACATTATGTTAGAAGCCAGTCTCAGTCCCAGTAACTTGACTGTCAGTGCTACATTCCCCTGAAAGTCTATTACCACCTACACTTTCCAAAACAGTATACTTGTCGGAGATGGGGATAGCCACAGGAGACTCCTGCAGTACCTGACTATCCCTCCTAGCTTTCCTGGCGGTAACCCATCCACCTGACTGTATCTGCAGTATCCTGCAATCCTGAGACTGCCACCTATCACACATCCCGTCTCCTGTCAATTCCTCACTGCCTTTAATCACTCCTCCACCAATCCATGCGATCCAATAGGATTTACAATCACATTTCCTGCAGACATAATCATCAGGATCATTGAAACTCTCCCTAATCTCCCACATCCGACAGGAACAGCACGCCACTCTACAACAGGCCATCTCTCCGCCTTAACAACCTACCGACCATGACAAAGGCACAGTCTTACTGCTGGAAAAATACTGCCCGAGAATAACTTAATGCTTACGTTTTATATCTTAAACATTTAATCAAGAGACTGTAAGACATTAAAAAGAAATCCTCACCTGACTCACAATAGTAGATTTAATAAAATAAAACCGACTAAGATTGATGTTTGAAGAGACTGAAACTCACTGAGCTGATCCTCGGCTCTGAGTACTTCCAAGGGCGAGGTCTCACTGAGGGCAGCTGTGAAATGTTACTGTTTCTCTCCTCTGCCCACTCCATTTCCAGAGAGGTTTTTAACTTCACAGCAAGTCAGCTCAGAGAGGTCACTGCTTGGTTTTATTCACTGGGGGTTGCCTTTGCTGCCCAGACCGGTATTTATTGGCCCCCTTTACTTGTTTTGGAGAAAGTGGTGGTTAACTGCCTCCCGGAAATGCTGCAGTCCATGTACACCACAGTGATGTTTGGACCACAATCCCCCTCTGGCCCCACAACCCTCCCTGTCTCTGTAATCCCCCTCCGGCCCCACCATCCTCCCTGTCTCTGTAATCCCCCTCCGGCTTCAGAAATTACATGTCCATGGCATACGATTTTTATTTGGATTCATTTTTGTTTAATAAACCACTCTCCGCCCCCCCCCCCAAAAAAAGTGAAATATTTCACCCCCAAATAAATTTCTGTTGATTGACCTTTTGGAGAGGCTGACACGTGGACGTTGCAGTATTTTATCTCACATTGTACACGTAGAATGATGGAACTTTCTTTTAAACGTTGCTAAAAAGGGAGGCAATGGCTTAATGGTATTCCTGCCAGATGAGTGACACGTGCAATGTTCCGAGGATTAGGGTTAGAATCCCAACATGGCTGATGGCAGCATCGGAATCCAATAAATCTAGAGTGAAAAGGCGAATGATGACCATGAAACTATTGACGATTGTTAGAAAACCCAACTGGTTCACTCATGTCCTGTAGGGAAAGAAACGGTCATCCTCACCTGGTCTGGCCTACATGTGACTCCAGACCCACAGCAATGTGGCCAGCTCTCAACTGCCCTCAGGAAAAATACTTTAAAAACTGTTAACAAATACCCCGCAGGTATCACTTAAAAACTGGCTGTTCCCATTGGGACCATGTGAATTTCTGAACGGCCTGAACTAAAACGGAGTTTTAGTTTCACCTTCTCCTTGTCTCACATCAGTCTGCTTACACCCAACTCCAAAACACTCTCATTGAGCCAAGCAGCCCTCACAGTGCAGTCCTGTCATTTTCATTGTCTGCTCACACCTGCACTGCCCTCAGCCTCCTGTACTGTTCCAATGCATCTCAATGGGAGCTCAGGGACAGCATCTTATCTTTTGATTCAGCCCTTTGTAACCCCAGAGTCAACAGCTTCTGAATGAACAGACAGTTATCAGAATCTGGAACATTCCACCTGAAAAGGTACTGGAATTTGAGTCCAAAAGGAGTTTTAGTGGGAAGTTTGCAGCTAATTGAAAATATGAAGTTTACAGGTTAACATCATGAAGTGGGTGACTGGGTCTAAATCTGAGAAATCTTACAAAGAGACGAGGTGTAATTTGAATAAATCTGTGCTCCCTCTCAGGCCAATATCTCCTTCCTCAGCTGCAGGGCCCAGAACAGAGCACACACCCAAAGGGTGATCCAATCACGAATGTGTACATCTTCCTGCTTAACAAAAATATTGGAGATATTTTCCCACAAACAGAACAGTCAAACCTTTCTCCTTCCACAGTTAAATGCCAATGATATTCAGATCCTGATGACTCCATTGACTGTAAAAACTTGCTTTGAGATCCCAACTTCAATTATTCTTATTTAATATCCTATGAAATGAATTCACAAAACAAAACTCAGTCAGTACAGGAAGAATATAAAGACATACTTTTTTCTTGGTATGTGCTTGATATGTAAATGCCTCTCTTTAAATCGTACACACCCGCCCATCCTAGGAAGGGGACATGTCCATGTGCCTCACTGTACCTTACCCCCAATAAAGATGGCGGCCATATCCCAGGACCTATCACCGCCTGAGGGCCGCAGCCATTTTCCCATCTGCTGCAAACGCGGGATTAAGAGTTTCTAATTCAGACTAACGACCCGTACAGAGTGTAATTAAAACTTCCCAGTCTGAAGTGACTCATTACCTCTGTCTCTGAGGCCACTCTCCCCTTCCCTGTTTGCCTCTCCCACATTCACCAACAGCCGAGTCACGTGACACTGCACAGGCGGAGTTACTGGTGACGTGTCATCCCACTGGCCACGCCCCTCATTCACTCCCATTGTTTGGATGACCAGCTGGTTCCACTTCGTCCACCAGTCCCACCCCCTTTTCCTATTGGTCCGAAGCTGCCACCAATCAGCTGGACCCCATTGTGAGGTCAGTGGTGGGATCCTCCCCCTGCCTGAATCAAACCCGGAAGGTGGATGGATGGTGTCAATCAGGAACAACAAGCAGGAGGTGCTGGGAAAGCTCAGCAGGTCTGGCAGCATCTGGGAACAGGAATCTGTCCAGTGGCCCTTCCTCAGGACCGATGGGAGCTGGGAAAATTAGAATCCTGACAGTGTGGAAACAGGCCATTCGGCCCAAAAGTCCACAGCGTCCCTCCGAATGGTATCCCACCCAGACCCATTCCCCTACCCTATTACTGTATATTTCTCCTGACTAATGCACCTAACCTACACATCCCTGAGCATTATGGGAAATTTAGCTTGGCCAATTCAACTAACCTGCAGATCTTTGTACTGCAGGAGATAGGGGTTAAAGAGTAAATAATAGGTAGGGACAGGACCCAGAGAGAGACCGGAACATTTGGAAAGACAAAGGAGTGGATTACGATCAGGCTGGGAGGGTGCATAGCTGTTAATGGAGAGGACAGGAACCTGTGTCTGGCAGCATCTCAGTGGAGGTGGCGAAAATAGCGACTGATGATCGACGTTCTGCTGCAAAAATAGACCCCGAGCTTCCAGCTGCCTGTCACTATAACACACCTGGCCAACACCTCTGTCTCATGCTTACTGCAGTGTTCCAGTGAAGCCAGAACATACCAAAATACCAAATATTTCAAGGACTGCAATTTCCCCTCCCATGTGGTCAATACCATCCAATGTATCTCCTCCACTTCCTGCACCTCTGCCTTTGAAACCCACACCTCCAACTGCAACAAGGATAGAACACCCCGCAAGCTGCCCCCACCCACCCCAAGTCCTTACCTTCCACCCAGATACAACACATCAGCTTCTGCCATTCCCACCAGCTACAATCAGACCGCACCACCAGATTCTGAAGGGGTTTGACAGAATAAATACTGATGTGCCTGAGGGTAAATACTGAGGGGGGAGTCTGAAACCAGATTCTGAGCCAGTCACAGAATCAAGGGTTTTGTTTCGGATTCATCACGTTTAAGGCAGCACAGACACGGGTAAGGGGTTTCAGTAGCAATGGAGCTGGAGTGAGGAGGGGACAAACAACGTTTAAGAGATTGGAATTCCTGGTGTTTAGGATTGTGTAAATGTCTAATCAGAAGGTCAGCTTCGCGTCAGAAACAACTGCAATATTGTGAAGAGTGTAGTTCTGCTGTATAGTTCTCAGTGAGAGGGAGGGGCTCAGCAGGAAGGGAAAGGAATTGGTCAGGCAACGGGTTTAACCATGACAATGTTTCATTGGAGGAAACTGCACCTAATCGAGTAGTGGGAATGTGGTTAGCAGCTTGATAACTGAGTAACAGTGGAGTAATGGAGAGGGATGACGGGGAGGGAGAGCTGGGCATTGTCAGTGTACATGTGAAACCCAACATGGTGCTTTTGCACAATGTCACCTCCTGTCAGTATGTAGAGGAGATACAAGAGGGGCCAAGGATAGATCCATGAGGGACACCAAACGCAAGGAATTCAGAAAGGACAGGGAGAGTGGAGATGCAGCAGGATTTTTCAACAACCATGAGGTCAAATATTAGTTTTTCACAGAATGGGAGAGAAGGACATAACCAGAAAAGACAGAACAAGGAACAATATCTGTGAATCGGTGACGGAGACTGATGAGGAGGGGGAGAAAAGAGAGTTGGAAACTCTATGGTTTACTGAGATGAGGGTAAAAGGGTCAAGATGAGCTCTGATAAGGCTTGACCGGGATTGGAGAAAGTTTGGACAAAATCCGGGAACACCACGCGAGGCAGTTTGACTCAGTGGGAGGGAGGGAAGCAGCAGATCGGATTGTCTCAGTCTTAGTGACAGAGAAACGCCATGTGCTCCTTGATCTTGTTGTTGGAGAGAAGGATGGAGGAGACAGGATGATGGACAGTGTTTCACAAAGAAACAAAACCTGGGTAAGTGATATTTAAAGTGAGTGAACTTTTACCCAAAATATTAAAACCAATGACAGAAATCCTGGTTCGAATCCCAACTTGGCAGATGGTGGAATCTGAATTCAAGAAAAAATAACTGGAATTAGGAATCTCCTAATCTCCATGGAACCATTGTCAATGGTGGAAAAATATCCTGCCAACCCGACAGTGGCCCAGCCAGCTACTCGCTGTATGAATCACTGCAAAGTCTCAACAAAGGAATGAAACTGGATGGACCACTCAGCATCTGACAAGGCACCAGAAAATACAACCACAGAATCAGCCCTCTCGATGGTGCAACGTCCTCCAGACTAACATCTGGAGTTTGGTGTCAAAATGTGCAGAGCTGTCTCACAGACCAATCAAGGAACAGCCTGACATACTCATACTCATGGAATCAACCCTTACAGACAATGTTGAAAATGTGTTGCTGGAAAAGCGCAGCAGGTCAGACAGCATCAAAGGAGCAGGAGAATCGACGTTTCGGGCATGAGCCCTTCTTCAGGAGCCCTTTTACAGACAATGACCAGATACCACCATCACCGTCCCTAGATATCGAGAGTGTGGTGATGGAAAAGCACAACAGGTCAGGCAGCATCCGAGGAGCAGGAAAATCGACGTTTCGAGCCTAAGCCCTTCATCAGCCTGACCTGCTGTGCTTTTCCAGCACCACACTCTCGACTCTGATCTTCAGCATCTGCAGTCTTCACTTTCTCCTCAAATCTCTGGATATGTCCTGTCCCACCAGCAGGACAGACCAGGCAGAGGTGGTGGCACAGACAGGGAGGATTTGCCCTCTGAGTACTCAGCATTGACTCCGGACACCAGGAGGTGTCATGGCTCCTGCTGATTACCATGCTCCGTCCTCTCTTGGCTGATGAATCACTTCTCCTTCATGTTGAACAACATTTGGAGGAAGCACTGAGGAAGTAAAATGGTGTCAAACGTACTCTGGGTACAGGATTTCAATCTCCACAATCGAGACTAGCTCTGCAACAGAATTACTGACTGAGCTGGTCCGGTCCTAAAGGATATAGCTGCTCAACTGAGTCTGCAGCAGGTTGTGAGGGAACCAACAACAGGGAAAAACATACTTGATCTCATTGTTATGAACTGACCAGCTACAGATACATCTGTCCACGACAGTATCGGTATGAGCGACCATTGCACATTGTTTTTGGAGACACAAGTCTTGGCTTAAAGTTGAGAAAAACTTCCATTGTGTTGAGTGACACTATCACCGTTCTAAATGGGACAGACTTTGATGAGATGTAGGAACGTAAATTGGATCTCTCTGAGGCACTGTGGGACATCAACAACAGCAGAACTGTACTCCAGCACAATCTGTAATCTCATGGGTTTGTAAATCCTGCTCTCACCCATCACAAAGGACAGGAAAGGAGGGCATGCCCAAAGCAGCACCAGGCATAACTAAAAATGACGTGCCAACCTGGTGAAGCTACCAAACAGAACCATCTGCATATCAAACAGCATCAGCACCAAGCAACAGAGCTAAGTGATCCCACAACCAATGGATCAGATCAGAGCTCTGCAGAACTGCCACACCCAGTTGTAAACGGTGATGGACAATAAAACAACTCACTGCAGGGAGCATCACAGATATCCCCACCCTTACTGATGGAGGGGCCTCACACATCCATGCACCAGATAAGTCAACAGCATTTGCAGCCAGAAGTGGGATGCTCCATCTCAGCCTTCTCCAGTGGTTTCCAACATCACAGATGTGAGTTTTAAGCCAGTTTCATTCAGTTTGAATAACAACAAGAAGTGGTTAAGTAGTGCAAAGGCTATGGGCCCTGCCAATATCCTGGCAATAATACTAATGGCTTGTGCTCCAGAACTTGCCACCCGCCAAGCCAAGTACCGCTCCAGCACTGGCGTCTACTGACATTGTGGAACATTGCCCAGGCATGTTCAACAGAAAACACAGGGCAATCCAACCAAGCCAATTTCCCTCCGTCAGTCCACACTCGATCAGCAGTAAAGTGATGGAAGATGTCACCAACAGGGCTACCAAGCAGCAGCTGCTCAGCAACAGCCAGCTGAGTGACACTCATTTCAGGCTCCACCATGGCCACTCAGCTCCCGATTGTGTTACTGCCTGATTCACAACCTGACAACCAGCTGAATCCCAGAGGTGTGGTGAGGTGAGGGGGACAAGACCACTATTTCGAGCTGATTCTGACATTGTATTAGCTCATATACTCTCATCCACCTTGTGTTATCTCCAGACTTCCTTATACAAACACACTCCTGGCCAACTTCCCACATTCAACCTCCCTGTTATCTCAAGAAAAACTAAATCTCTGCCCAAGTACTTCCTCGTACCAAAACTTGTTGATCCATCAAAAGGCTGCTATTCATAATCAACAACATAGAGCCACAGAGATGCACAACATGGAAACAGACCTTTCGACCCAACCTGTTCATGCCGAACAGATATCCCAACCCAATCTAGTCTCACCTGCCAGTATCCAGCCCACATCCCTCAATTTAAAATTCTCACCCTTGATATAATTCCTGGTTGTGATCATCCCTAGCTCGCTGCATCACACACCCTTTGAGACCTCGACAACCCATTCTGTTCGAGACTCCCAATGATCTGTTAATTCATTACCTCACCTGTGTGGCTGCTTTTACAGTTGCCAAAGCAACAAGGTCTGAAATTCGCAGCCAAAACCTCACAGGTCTGCTTTCCTCCTTTAAGACATTCCTCAAAACCTACTTCTCTGGCCTTGTCTAAAGTTCCCAATAATATTTTTGTGAAATTATAAGCAGGATAATAAAACTACAAACTGTTCCTGATTTGGACATTATCTTCAAATCATCACAGTGGCTGTAATGAATAATCTGTAACATCTCTTACCCAACCACATTGTGGGAGCACCTTCACCACACAAACTGCAGCTGTACAAGAAAGTCAAGCATCACCCTCTCCATAGGCAACAGGGCTTTGGCATTAATCTCTGGGATCTGTGGAAGGAGAAACACAGTTGATGTTTCAGGGAGTGCAAAACGGATTACAGGGAACGAAAATGATGCAGAATTTATAGTCAGAAACGGAAGGAAAATACACTTGCTCATCGGAAAAAAAGAATTCTTGACTGTCAAAAATTTTCCAGAAAAAAAATTAATGAGCAGCACACGGTCAGTGGCTGGGCGGCAGTGAAAAATTAATGTATAAAAATGTCTGTAAAAGTAAGAGTAAAATACACCCATTGTTCGAGACTGAGGAAGCTAGACATTAACAAAGTGGTCATGAGGGAGCCCAGAGATGAAGCAGAACAGTATAAGCTGTTATGATCCCACAGTCATAGAGATGTATAGCGCCGACACAGACTCTTCGGTCTAACTCATCCATGACAACCAGGTATCCGAACCTAATCTATTCCCATTTGCCAGCACTTGGCCCATATCCCTGTAAACGCTTACTCATCATATCATGTGTCTATTTAGACGCCTTTAACAAGTTTTATCTGTACTAGCCACCACCACTTCCTCTGGCAGCTCATTCCACCCACTGCAGGAGAGTTGTCCTTTAGGCCCCTTTGAAATTTTATCCGTTCATCCTAAAGCAATGCCTCTACTTCTGGACACCATCACTCCAAGGAAAACACCTTGTTCATTTACTCCATTCATGCCCCTCTTGATAGTATAAACCTCCATAACATCACAGCTCAGCCTATTGCATTCCAGGGAAAACAGCCCAGCCTCCAACCTCAAATCCTCCAACACTAACAACATTCTTGGAAGTCTTTTTTGAAACCTTTCAAGTTTCACAGCACCCTTCTGATAGGAGGCAGGCCAGAACTGCACACAATATTCCAAACGTGGCCTAACGAATGCCCTGTACAGCAACATGACCTCCCACATCCTGTACTCAATGCTCGAACCAATAAAGGAATATAAACTGAACACCTTCTTCACCATCCTATCTGCCTGCAACTTGACTTGCAAGAAACTATGAACCTGCAGTCCAAGGTCTCTTTGTTCCGCAAACGTTTCCAGGGCCTGGCCATTCAGTGTATAAGTCCTGCACTGATTTGCTTTTCCAAAATGCAGCACCTCACATTTATCTAAATTAAACCCCATCTGATCAATATCTCAGTGTAATCTGAGGTAACCTTCTTCATTATCCACAATACCTCCAATTTTGTATGACCTGCAAACTCATTTCCGATACCAAATCATTTAAATGAATGACAAAACAAATCCAGAAATAAACATCCATTTCTCTGAGTTTGAATGTGCTCTGTAAATCCTGCCCAATGACTCTGTACCACAGAAAGGCTGCACATGCGCCTGGCCGCACCTTGCCCCCTACAAAGCTGGCAGTTCCGCATGTATCCAGTGAATTCTTGCCCCGAATAAAGATGGTGATGCGTACACATACCTGCAGCCACACTGAGGCAATTCCCCATTTACTGAAAACACGAGACTGGGACGTTACAAAATGTGTGTTTTCCGATGCGCACATTGTGTTTGTAAAACCTCTCCGCTCACACAGAACCTCTCTCACCTCCTGCGGTTCCACAGACAGCCTTGATGTTTGCGGGTACCTATTCTCTGCCTGGTTACTCATTTGTCCTTAGTGTATTTATACAATCACTTTGGATTCTCCTTAAACCTATTTCCGAAAGCTATCTCATATCCCCTTTTTGCCCTCCTGGTTTACCTCGAGTATACTCCTACTGCCCCATACTCCTCTAGGGATTCTCACAAACACAGATCTCTGTCCCTGCCAAATGCCTCCTTCATTTTCCTGACCAGGCCCTCAATTTCTTTCGACAGGCAGCATTCCCTACACCTACCAGCCTTGGCCTTAACAGGAACATACTGTCTATATACTCTCATTCTGGCAGGCCTGTGGAGGCAATGGCAGATGAGGACAGAGAAACAATCATTCCCAGTAAAGAGGCAATGTTGGGAAAGATAACAGCCTCAAGGTAGCTGGGTCTCCTGGCCCTGATGGAATGCATTCGAGGGACTAAAGGAGATGGGGTGGGGGGGGGGGCGGGGAAGTATAACAAATAAACTCGTGATAATTCACTAAAATTTGTTGGATTCTGGAATGGTTTTGACAGACTGGAAGCTGCAAATGCGGTACCACTATTTTTCAAAAAGGACCTGTTAGCTTAACTTCTGCAGTGGAGAAAATGCTTGAATCTCTCAAGGAAGTAGTGGTGAGATATCTGGGTAGAAATTGTCTCATTTCGCAGACACAGCATGGATTCATGAAAGGCAGGTCATGTCTAACACATTTACTGGAATTATTTGAGGATACAATGAGCGCGTTGGACAAGGGGGAACCGGTGGATGTGGTGTACCTGGATTTCCAGAAGGTATTCGATAAGTTGCCACACAAAAGGCTGCTGTATAAGGTAAAGATGCACAGCATTATGGGTAATTATCATTGATACAGGATCGGTTCACCAACATAATAAATAATGGGGATAAACGGGTGTTTGGATTAGTGTTGACACTACAACTGTTTGTAATTTACACAAATGTTTTGGAATTGAGGACCAAGTGTACGGTGTCAGAGTTCACATTTGATACAAAGATGAATAAAGCAATGTCTGCAGAGTCCATTGCAAGTCTGCACAGGGATACAGATCAATTAAGTGAGTGGGCAAGGATCTGGCAGATGGAGGACAATGTTGGGATATGTGAGGTCATCCATTTTAGTCGGACTAACAGCAAACTGGATGATGAAATGGTGAAAACATGCAGCATGCTGCTGTACAGAGGAAGCTGGGTGTCCTTGTGCATGAATCACAGGAAGTTGGTTTGCAGGTACAGCAGGTAATTAAGGCAGTGAAGGGAATATTGTCCTTCATTGCCAGAGGGATGGTTATGCTGCAGCTGTACAGGGGGCTGGGGAGGCCACACCTGGAGTACTGTGTACAGGTTTGATCCCCTTACATTAGCAAGGATGTACTGGCACTGGAGGGAGTGCAGAGGAGGGTCACTAGTTTGAGTTGGGAGTTGAGAGGGTTGGTGTATGTGGAGAGATTGAGAAAACATGTTCTATACTCATTGTAATTTAGAAGAATGGGACGTTGGATAGGAAACAAATAAAATTATGAGGGGAGGAGATAAGACAGAAGCAGGGAGGCTATTTCCACTGGGGACGGGTCCAACTCCAGAGCCTCAAAATAAGCGGGAGCAGATTTAGGACTGAGATCAGGAGGAGCTTCTTCAGCTAAAGGGTTGTGAATCTGTGGCATTCCCTGCTGACTGCAGCATTTGAATGCCTTTCAGGCAAAATGTAGATTTGTGAACAGGAAAGGAATTAAGGGTTATGGTGGGAGATCGGGAACGTGGAGCTGAGGCCATGAAAAGATCAGCCCTGATCTTATTGAATGGTAGAGCAGGCTGGAGGGGCCAGGTGAAAGTTCTTGCCTCGTGCCATCAAAATCAGCCTTTGTCCAATTCAGAACCTTAACATGTAGATCTGGTCTATTATTTTCTGTAACTATTTTAAAACTAGTAGAATTATCAGAGAATCCGAACAGTGTGGAAGCAGGTCATTCAGTCCATCACATTGATACTGACCCTGAGAGCCTCCTCACCTCCCCCAGTAACATTGCATTTCCCAGGGCCACCCAACCTACACATGCCTGAACATTACGGACAATTCAGCCTGGACAATCCACCCAACCTGCACATCCCTGAACACTGTGGACAATTCAGCCTGGATAATCCAACCTATCCTGCACATCTTTGGACTGTGAGAGGAAACCAGAGAACCCAGACAAAATCCATGCAGAATACGCCAATAAGGTGGTCATCCCTTTCTTATTTCCCAGTTCCAACGAAACAACTTCACTGGGCGTACTCCCAGCAATATCTTCCCTCAGCAAAAACATAATGCTATCCTGAATCAAAAATGCTACTCCCCCTCCTCTCTTGTCCCCCTTTCTATTCTTCCTATAGCATCTATACCCTGGAACATTAAGCTGCCAGTCCTATCCATCCCTGAGTGATACCTCTGTAGTTGCTATAATATCCCAGTGCCATGTTGAAAACCATACCCTGAGCTCATCTGCCTTCCCTGTCAGGCCTCTTCTATTGAAGTAAATGCAGTGCAACTGCTCAGTCCGACTTCATTCTGTGCCTTGCCCTTGCCTGCCTTGACTATTTGACTTCTGACCTGTACCAGTCTCAGACATACTCTTTCCTCACTATCTTATTGGGTTTACACCCACTCCCTCACTGGTTTAATGCCTCCCGAGTATCACTAATATCTCCCTGTCTGGATGTTAACACCTTCCAATTCAGGTACAATCCATCCTTCTTATGCAGGTCAACTCTACTCCAGAGGAGATCACAATGATCCAAAAAAAAAATGTGAATCCTTTTCCCCTGCACCAGCTCCTTAGCCACTCATCCAGCATCTCCTCCTCCTCTGTAATATGGACATTTTTCAAGATGTCACCATTTATTTCCCCACATTCTATATCTCCCATGTACTTCTTCACAGTAAACACTGGCTTTCTATCTTGCCCATCGCCTGCAGCTCCACACACTGGCTGCCTTGCTGATCTTTGAGGATCTCTATTTTCTCCCTAGTTAGCCTTTTATTCTTCATGTATTTACAAAAGCCCTTTGGATTATCCTTAACCCTATTCGCCAAAGCTATGTCACATCCCTTTTTTGCCTCCTGATTTCCCTCTGAATTATACTCCTATTGCCTTTATACTCAAAAGGACTTTTTGGATTGGAGTAAATGCAAAATATAACATCCTGACAAAACAAACGAGGGCAGGACTTACACTCAATAAAAGTAGGGCCCTGAGTAGTGATATGGGAACAAAGAGACCGAGGGCTTCACGTCTTTGAAGTTTGTGTGACATGTAGACAGGGTGGTTAAAAAGGCGCTTAGCACACTGACCTTCATTGTTCAGACCTTGGAGTACAGGAGTTGGGATGTTATGTTGAGGATGTACTGGATGTTGGGAGGCCTCTTCTGGAATACTCTGTCCAGTTCTGGTTGTGCTGTTATAGGAAGGATATTAGTAAATTGGAGCAGGTTCAGAAGAGATTTACCAGCATGTTGCCATGAATGGAGGGATTGTGTTCTAAGGAGAGGCTGGATAGGCTGGGAATTTTTTTCACTGGCGTGCACGAGGTTGAGGGGTGACCTTATTCGAGGTTTATAAAATCAGAAAGAGTTTAGATAAGGGGGATAGCCGGGGAGAGGGGGATTCAAAACTCGGGTGCATTCATTTTGAGAAGAAATGAGAAAGATTTGAGATAAGACATTAGGGTTTTTAAAAAATTTATACACGTGAAATGAAGTTCCAGAGGAAGTGGTAGCTGTGAATACAATTACAATATTTGAAAGACATTCAGATAAGGACATAAATAGGAAATATTTGGATGGATGTGGACCAAGCAGAGGCAGGTACAATTAGTTCAGTTTGGAATTATGGTCGGCATGGACTGGTTGGACCACAGGGCCTGTTTCCTTGCTGTATAACATTATGACTCTAATCCTCACTAACTCTAAATTTCTCCACCCTCACCTCTCCCGATCACTGTCACCTCATCCACCCTCACAACTCTTTCTCATTTATATAATTCCTCTCCAGCCACAGAACGCTCCCTATCTCACGTCCTCCAGTTTCTCAAATCTCTGCGATATGTGCCTTTCTTTAGTTCCAGCCTTGAGGCTGCCCTCATTCACTCCGATTGGTTGGAGGACAAACTGGTACGACCTGGTCCTCCAGTACTGCCCTCTGCCCCCTATTGGCCAGCGCTGACATCAATCATCCGAGGCCCTTTGTGAGGTGAGTGGTGGGATCCTCCCTCTCTCTGCCCTGGGGTGAGCTTCAACATTCACAGTCAATGAGGCAGTATCACAGAGCACAGGTGCTGGGGCTATTCAGCCCATTGCGGCTGTACCCTCTCACTCTGGAGATGCTGCAAATCTGTCCTAATTCCCTTTCCATTTGCCCATAGCCCCCCAATCTTCCCTTAAAATGTAAAATTCCAAATCTGTTTATGAATAACTGCTGAGTCGGTGTCCAGCTGCTATTCAGACTGTTCCAGATGCTCAGAACTTACTGAATAAAATAATGTTCACATATTCACATATTATCTACAAATTACCTGAAAATAGTTACTAAAATTGTGACATTGTTAACAATTCCCCTCTCTCTGCAAATTAAATATCCTAGATACAAATTTGCAGCTGGTCAAAATCACTGCTTAACCTTCTCAGCTCCAAGGACAATTATCTGTGCTTCTGCTAGCTCTCCACAAAAGAGGAACACATCTTATTTTCATTTATTAGTGTCATAGAGATGTACAGCACAGAAACAGACCTTTGGTCCAATTTGTCCATGCCAACCAGGAATCCTCAACAAATGGAGCCCCATTTGCCAGCATTAGAAGCTCTTCCTATTCATGTACCCAATCGGATGCCTTTCAAATGTTGTAATTGTATCAGCCTCCACTACATCATCTGGCAGCTCATTCCACACACACACCACACACAGCTTGAAAACTTTGCCCCTTAGATCTGTTTTAAATCTTTGCCCTCTCAAAGTAAGCCCATGTGATTTTGTTTTGAACCCACCTAACCTGGGGGAAAAGACCCTGGCTGTGCACCTTATCCACGTCCCTCATGATTTTATAAATCTCCATGAAGTCACCTTTCAGTCTTTGACTCTCCAGGGAAATTAACCCTGGCCTATTCAGCCTCTCCCTGTAGCCCAAATCCTCCAATCCTAGCAAAGTCTTTGTCAATCTTGTCTGAACTCTTTCAAGATTCACAACATCCTTTCCAGACAGGGAATTTAAAACTTAAAACAGAATTCCTGAAATGGCTTAATCAATGCCCTGTCCAGCCACAATTTGACATCCCATCTTCTGCACTCAATGCATTGACCAATAAATAAGCATACCAAACACTACCTTCACTAGCCTGCCTACCTGCGACTCTAATTTCAAGAAACAATGAACCTGCTCTCCATGGTCTCTATGTTCAGCAACATTCCCAAGGACTTTACCATTAAGTGTATAAGTCCTGCCCTGATTTGCCTTTCCAAAGTCCAACAGCTTACATTTGTCTAAATTGAACCCAGTCTGCCATTACTCGCCCCAATGGCCCATCTGGTCAAGATCCTGTTGCATTCTGAACTAACCTTCTTCATTGTCCACTACACCTCCAATTTTAGTGTCTTCTGTAAACCTACTGATCATATCTCATATATTCACATCCAAGTCAATTATTTAAGGACCCAATATCCACTCCTGCAGCACGCTGCTGCTCACAGGCCTCCAGTCGACAAAGCAACCTTCTTTCAACAACCTCTGCCTCCTACCTTCAAGCCAGTTTTGTATCCATATGGCTAGTTCTCCCAACATTTCATGTTATCTAACCTTGCTAACCAGTCTGCTTTGTGGAACACCATTCAATGTCCATATAATGTCCACAGTCTGCCTTCATCAATCATCTTTGTCACATCTTCAAAAAACTCAATCAAGTTTGAGAAAGAGAGAGAGAGAGAGAGAGAGAGAGAGAGAGAGAATTTCCCACACACAAAGCCATGTTAACTATCCCTAATCATTCCTCGTCTTTCCAAATACATGTAAATCCTATCCCTCAGAATCCATTCCAACAATTTGCCTGCCACTGACTTCAGGCTCACTGTTCTCTTGATCCCTGGCCTTTCCTAACCATCCAGTACTACCTCCTCTGTAACATGGCCAGGAGCTGGGCAACAGTGGACAATTCATTTACAGAAAGGTCTTTGAACATAATAGTAAAATACTGAACAGAGCAAAAATACACTCAGAGACTGAGGAAGCTAGATAACAAACAAGTAGACATCAAGGAGCTCAGAGGCGAATCAGAGCAGTGTTCACTTTTATGATCCCACAGTCAGAGACGTCTAGCACAGAAACAGACTCTTCAGTCCAACCAGTCTATGCCAACTAGATATTCGAACCTAATCTAGTCCCATTTGCCAGCACTTGGCCGACATCCCTCTGAACCCTTCCTATTCAAATGTCTTTGAAATGTCACAATTTTTGTTGCTTTTTCGGCTCCTGTTCAATTTTCCCCTCTCACCCTAAACCTATATACTCTAGTTCTGGGCTCCACCACCCCAGGGTAAACACCTTGTCTATTCACGCTATCCATGCCCCTCACTATTATATAAACCTCTTCAACATCACCTCAGCCGATGACACTCCAGGGAAAATGGCCCTAGCCTATTATGCCTCTCCCTGCAACTGAAATCCTCCAACTGGTTAGTCTCTACTTCTGTGGTAGGCAAAGTAATGGAAAGGGTACTGAGGGATAGGATTTATGAGTATCTGGAAACACACTGCTTGATTAGGGACAGCCAGCACGGATTTGTGAAGGGTAGGTCTTGCCTTACAAGTCTTATTGAATTCTTTGAGGAGGTGACCAAGCATGTGGATGAGGGTAGAGCAGTGGATGTAGTGTACATGGATTTTAGTAAGGCATTGATAAGGTTCCCCATGGTAGGCTTAAGCGGAAAGTCAGGAGGCATGGGATAGAGGGAAACTTGGCCAATTGGATTGAAAACTGGCTAACCGGTCGAAGTCAGAGAGTGGTGGTAGATGGTAAATATTCAGCCTGGAGCCTAGTTACAAGCGGAGTTCCGTAGGGATCAGTTCTGGGTCCTCTGCTGTTTGTAATTTTTATTAATGACTTGGATGAGGGAGTCGAAGGGTGGGTCAGTAAATTTGCAGATGATACGAAGATTGGTGGAGTTGTGGAGAGTGAGGAGGGCTGTTGTCGTTTGCAAAGGGACTTAGATATGATGCAGAGCTGGGCTGAGGAGTGGCAGATGGAGTTCAACCCTGCCAAGTGTGAGGTTGTCCATTTTGGAAGAAATAAGAATGCGGAATACAGGGTTAACGGTAGAGTTCTTAGTCAGGTGGAGGAACAGAGGGATCTTGGGGTCTATGTACATAGATCTTTGAAAGTTGTCACTCAGGTGGATCGAGCTTGTAAGAAGGCCTATGGTGTATTAGCGTTCATTAGCAGAGGGATTGAATTCAAGAGTCATGAAGTGATGTTGCAGCTGTACAGGACTTTGGTTAGGCCACATTTGGAGTACTGTGTGCAGTTCTGGTCGCCTCACTTTAGGAAAGATGTGGAAGCTTTGGAGAGGGTGCAGAGAAGATTTACCAGGATGCTGCCTGGAATGGAGAATAGGTCGTACGAGGATAGGTTGAGAGTTCTCGGCCTTTTCTCGTTGGAACGGCGAAGGATGAGGGGTGACTTGATAGAGGTTTATAAGATGATCAGAGGAATAGATAGAGTAGACAGAAACTTTTTCCCCGGGTACAAAGTATTACAAGGGGACATAAATTTAAGGTGAAGGGTGGAAGGTATAGGGGAGATGTCAGGGGTGGATTCTTTACCCAGAGAGTGGTGGGGGCATGGAATGCGCTGCCCGTGGGAGTGGTAGAGTCAGAATCATTGGCGACCTTTAAGCGGCAATTGGATAGATACATCGATGGGTGCTTAATGTAGGATAGACGTTCGGCACAACATCGTGGGCTGAAGGGCCTGTTCTGTGCTGTGCTGTACTGTTTTATGTTCTAACCCTGGCAACATCCTTGAAAATCAATTCTCAAACCTTTCAAGTTTCAGTGCCTCCTTCTAACAAGAGGGAGACCAGAATTGCAGACAAAATACCAAAAGTGGCCTAACCAATGTCCTGGTCAGCTCCTTTACTCAATGCTCTTACCAATAAAGGGAAGCTGTCCTATCGACCTGTGTCTCTACTTTCAAGGAACTGTGAACCTGCATTCCAAGGTCTCTTTGTTCAACAAGACTCTCCAAGACCTTACAATTCAGTGAGTCCTGCTCTGATTTGCTTTTCTAAAATGCTGCACCTCACATTTATCTAAATTAAACCCTATCTGCCACTCCCCAGCCCATTGGCCCATCTGATCAATATCCCATTGTATTCTGAGACCACCTTTATCACTGACCATAATACCAACAATTTTGGTGTCACCTGCAAACTTACTAACTGTACCGCCTCTATTCACATCCAAATAATTTCAATGAATGACGAAACAAATCCGGAGGAAAAAAAAATCCATTTCTCTGGGTGTGAATGTGCTCTGTGTAAATCCTGCCCATGACTCTCTATCAGGGAGAGTTGCACATACTCCCCTCTGAACTTTGCCCCCTACAAAGATGGCAGCTGCACGTGTCCAGTGAATCATTGCCCCGAATAAAGATGGCGGCACTTACATGAGTCAATCGCGAGATGAGGCATTTTCCCGTTTACTGCAAAAACGAGACTAAGTTTCAAATTAGTATTTTCCGATGTGCACCAAATGTTTGCAAAACCTCTCAGCCCAGACTAACACCATTTCCCTCCCGCTTGCTGCTGTTTGTTTCTTTCCTTACCGACAGCTCTCCGCCCGCACAGCCGCGCAGGTCACGTGATATAATCAAGTCCCGCCTCTCATTCACTCTGATTGGTCAGAAGGCCATCCGCCCCGCAGGTCCTCCAGCTCCGCCCCTGTCCTTCCATTGGTCCGCCACTGACATCAATCATCCGGAGACCTTTGCTGGCTGGAGCATGCGCACTGCTTCGTGGCTTTTGTTGCTTTGCATAAGAGGGAGGGACAAAGTGAAAAACACACAACCACCTGATGCAGCAGCAGCAGCGCTAGTGCTTCCAAATAAACCTGTTGGACTATAACCTGGTGTTCTGGGAATTTTAATTTTGTCCATCCCAATCCAACACCAGCACCTCCAAGTCACGAGTGAGGGAGAAATGTATAACATAAGAACTAGGAACAGAAGGCCATCCTGCCCTTTAATACGATCATGGCTGATCATTTCATGGACGCAGAACCATTTACCCATGTTCTCACCGTATTCCTTAATTAATTATTTCTTTTTTAAAAAAAGCTACCTTAGCTTTAAAAACGTTTACTGAACTAGCATCAACTACTTCCCTGGGCAATGAATTCCATTGAGGTTCAGAAGTTCCTTCTCAATTCAGTCCTAAATTTGCTGCCTCTAATCTTGAGTTGATACCCTCTTGTCCTAGATTTACCTGCCAGTGGAAACATCCTCCCTACTTCTATTTTATCCATTTCATTCATTATTTTATATGTTTCCATTCTTCTGAATGCCAATTAATATAATCCCAATCTACTCAGTCTCTGTTAAACCAACCCCCTCAACTCTGGAATCAACCTATTTCACCTCCACTGCACCCCCTCTCGTGCCAGTACATCCTTTCTCAACTAAAGACATAAAAACTACATGGAGTACTCCAGGTGTGGCCTCACCAGCACCCAATACAGCTGGAACATAATCTCTGCTTTTAAGCACACTCCCTTCAGCAAAGAAGGACAAAATTGCATTTGCCTTCTGAATTGATTGTTATACCTGGTGACCAACCTTCATGCAGAAGGATACTCACGTACCTCTGCTAAGCAAATAATGCAACTTTTTAAAATTCAAGTAATAATCTCTTTTTAATGTTACTCCAACCAAACAGTATGACATTACATTTATGAACATCATATTCCATATGACCGACCATTGCCCACTCACTCAATGTATCTATGTTCCTCTGTAAAGTTTCACAGTCCTCCGCATACTTTGTCCTGCTACTCATCTTAGTGTCATATGCAAACTTTGACACCCTACATGTGGTTCCCAACTCCAACTCAACTGTATCAATTCTAAATAATCGCAGTCTCAACACTGATCCCTGAGGCACACTTAGTCACTGATTGCCAGCCAGGATAATATGCATTTATCCCCACACTTTGCTTCCTGTCAATCAACCAATCATCTCCCATGCTAATACTCTACCCCTTACACCATGCACCCTTATATTATGCAACAGCCTCTCGAATAGCACCTTGTTGAAGGCCTTTTGGAAATCCAGGTACACCTGGGTCCTCGTTGTCCAACTTGCTCGAAATGTCTTCATAGAATTCCAAAAGATTTGTCAAGCATGACCTGCACTTCATGAACCCATGCTGTGCCAATCCAATGGGACAATTTATATTGAGTCCCTGCTATTTCTTCCTTGATAATAGTCCCAAACATCTTTCCCACTCCAGTGAATAAGCTAACTTGTGTATAATTCTCCACCTTTTGTCCACCTCCTTTTTAAAACATTGACGTTACTTTTGCTGCATTCCAATCTGCTGGGACTGCCACAGAGTCCAGTGAATTTGCTATTTCTC
Source organism: Hemiscyllium ocellatum (assembly GCF_020745735.1). Lineage (NCBI taxonomy): Eukaryota > Metazoa > Chordata > Chondrichthyes > Orectolobiformes > Hemiscylliidae > Hemiscyllium > Hemiscyllium ocellatum. The sequence continues at coordinate 9,122 of NW_026869217.1, read as the reverse complement.
CTGGCATCTCGGTTAGTACCCTGGGATGCATTCATGAGACTTTTCTATCATCAGCTCAATTACCTCCAACAGTCCAACGCTAGCTGTTCTCTAATAATGATAGTTTCCAAATCGTCACCTACTTTTGTCTCTTTGTTCATTACTGGCAAGATATTAGTATCCTCCACTGCCATATCCCATAACTAAATGCTCCTTCTCATTTTCCAAAGGACCAACGTTTACTTTAGCCACTCTTTTCTCATTCAATATAAACTTTTGCTATCTGTCTTTATAGTCTGTGCTCGTTTATTTTTCTCATGTTCAATCTAACTTTTCTTTGTAGCTCTTCTGTGGCTTTCTGTTGACCTTTAAAGTTTTCCCAGTTCTAGTTTCATTCTGTTTTTGTCAACTTTATATGCCTTCTCTTTCAATTTGATTGCTTTCCTTAGATACCCATCGCAGAGTATGCCTTTTCTTACAGTCCTTCATTTTCACTGGAATATACCTTTGCTGAACACTTTGTAAAATGTCTTTGAAAATCTTCCAATGCTCATCAACTGTCCCACCATAAAATCTTTGTTTCCAGTCTACGTTATCCAGGTTCTCCCTCATTCTATTGTAGATCCCTGTGTTCAAGCACAGGAACCAGGTATTAGATTTTACCTTCACACTTGCCATATGTATTCTAAATTCAACCATACAGTGATCACTTCTTCCAAGAGGATCCCTAACTCTGAGGTCACTAATTATTCCTGTCTCATTGCACAGGGCCAGACCTTGGGTACCTTGCTACCTTGTCAGTTCTATTTCATACTGGTCAAAAAATACTATCATGGATACATGTAATGAACTCCTCATGCTACCCTGATTGAGCTGGTTTGACCAATCTACATGGAGACTAAAATCACCCATGATAATAGCTGCACCATTTTTACAGGCATTAGTTATTTCTTTGTTTATTGCCCATTCCAATGTGATGTTATTATTTGGTGGCCTGCACACTACACCTATCAGTGACTTTCTTGTTAGAATTTTGAATGCATCATTCCTGTTTCTCCTAATGTACGGCAATAACAACAACTAATTGCATTGTATGGAATCTTTCACAATGGCAAATCTCCTAAGGTGCTTCATGGATGAGCAAAACATTGATTAAAGAGAATGATCTAAAAAATCTTAAAGGAGGATAGAAAAGGCTATTTGACAGACTTCTGCCCTTGACATCTCCAATTGTGGAGTGATGCAGGTGGGGTGGGTTGGAAAGGGAACATGCAAAGGGGAAACGGAAGAGTGCAGGCAGTGCATAATGTCTTAAGGACAGAGGAGGTTCCAGACTGAGTCTGTCTGTCATAGAGAGTATGGCTGCCTCATGGTGTTTGAGACACTGCAATGGGTCCATGCATGTCATGTTAGTCAAGGATAGTATAACGGGGATGAGAGAACTTTTGATGAGGACCTGTCTCCTGAGGTAGTGTGGGCTGAGGTTAGAAATAGGAGAGGAGAGGTGACACTGCTTGGAGCTTTTTATAGGCCTCCACAGAGTTCCAGGGAAGTGGAAGAGAGGATTAGCAAAATTAGTCTGGGTAAGAGCAAAAGTACCAGGGTGGTCATTATGGGGGACTTTAGCTTCCCCAACATTGACTGGAAATGTGATAACTCCAGTACGTCGGATGGATCAGTTTTTGACCAGTGTGTACGGAGGGTTTCCTGACACAGTATGTCGAAGCGCCGACAACAGAGGAGGCCACATTGGATCTGGTGCTTGGTAATGAACCAGAGCAGGTGTTTGATTTAGTTTTAGGTGACCAATTTGGAGAAGTGACCATAATTCAGATACTTTTAGTTTAGCGATGGAAAGGTACAGGTACATGCCACAGGGCAAGAGTTATCAATGGGGCAAGGACAATTATAATGCAATTAGGCAGGAATTAGGATGCATAGAATAGGGTAGCAAAATGCAGGGGATGGAGACAATGAAAATGTGGAACTGGTTTAAGGAACAGATGTTGTGGTTCTGTTCACTGAGCTGGGAATTTGTGTGGCAGATGTTTCGTCCCCTGTCTAGGTGACATCCTCAGTGCTTGGGAGCTTCCTGTGAAGCGCTTCTGTGATCTTTCCTCTGGCATTTGTAGTGGTTTGAATCTGCCGCTTCCAGTTGTCAGTTCCAGCTGTCCGCTGCAGTGGTCGGTATATTGGGTGCAGGTCGATGTGCTTATTGATTGAATCTGTGGATGAGTGCTATGTCTCTAGGAATTCCCTGGATGTTCTCTTTTTGGCCTGTCCTATAATAGTAGTGTTGTCCCAGTCGATTTCATGCTGCTTGTCATCTGCGTGTGTGGCTACTAAGGATAGCTGGTCATGTCGTTTCGTGGCTCGTTGGTGTTCATGGATGTGGATCGTTAGCTGTCTTCCGGTTTGTCCTATGTAGTGTTTTGTGCAGTCCTTGCATTCGCCAAAAACGGATACCCGCGTAATTTCATCAACAGATGCCTAAGGGAAAGACAACGGAATGAGGACATGCCGCAACCCAAAGGACTAGCCACACTACCATATATCAAGAACATTTCTGAACTTACAGCCAAACTACTGCGACAACTAGGACTCATAACGGCACACAACCCAACAGCCACTCTCAGACAACAACTCACCGGGACGAAGGACCCGATACCCAGCATGAGCAAAACCAATGTAGTGTACAAAATCCCATGCAAGGACTGCACAAAACACTACATACGACAAACAGAAAGACAGCTGACGATCCGCATATTTCACCCATGATTCCGTGCAGTTATGAATATTCTCTATAAACTCACCGATAACCTCAGACGCACGCGCAGTTTGGTTTCTATGTGGAGCATGCGCAGTGTCACATTGATCAGGACACAGAGACAGACATGGAGCTGCTTTCTCCGGCAGCGGCTGCGATCGGCTTCAGAGAGCGGCGCTCAGAGCCGGGGTGTGGGAGCCTCGCTGGGAGAAAGGAGCGGAGAGAATTCACAAGTCCCGGATAAAGGTTAAAAAAAACCCGAAAAAGCCCCTCCAGGCCCGGGGAAGGAGGTGGCGGTCTCTGATCAGGGAAGCGGCCCAGGGTCACGGCCGCCATTTGTTTGAGGGAAGAGGGAGCGCTCTGGGCCGCCATGTTGAGAAGGTCAAGGTGCAGGAGGGCGGGGCTATCGGGGTCTGTAGAACAATCAGAGGAAAGGGAAGCCCCATTGTTACTGATGAATTCCATGAACACAGCGTCACTGGGCGGTCCCGCAGGAATCTCCTCTCTCAGTCCCTGCTGTGATGTTTCACCCCAATCACAACCAGCAGCTCTCCTCCTCTCTCAGCTCCCCTTCTGTCCTTCCTGCAGCATCTGTCCCCTGGGGCATTGAGCTGCCTGTCCTGTCCCTCCCTCAGCTGTTGTTCTGTAATACCTGTGATATCCCAGTCCCAGCTTAGATTACTTCACTAAAGACATCAATGCACCCGATGGATTTCTCTTAACGTCAGCAATTGGTTAATACTCACTTACAGGTTTTTAATTGCATCTTTTTTGAAGAGTTCAATTCACATTAATTCATGTGCAATGGTTTCTGGATAAATTGCCTCACAATAATGGCATTAGACCATCACTTCGTCTGCTCAGAGGTTGCGCATCCTATTGTAGCATGAATTGAAACCCTTTGTTCCTGCACAATTGTTTGATCCTGTGCTCTGGTAATATCACTCAGTATCCCTCCATGTGGTATCCCTCCCTGTGTGGGTCTAATTGCTGCCTCTGTCAGCGTCTCTCTCTCTTGCAGCTACTCCAGATCCTGAGCCAACAGAATTCTCCAAAGAGATGAGGAAACACAGACCAGGAATGGAGACTGGGATTTTCCAGATCTCTATGGGCTCAGTGCCATTCTACATGTGTATCCCTCACAGCATCAGTCTAATTTCCCATTCTGTCTGTTTCTGTGTCTTCTACAGGTATTCAGGAAGTTCCTGATTCAATAGACTTGCCAGCTGCTGGTTGGGAAGATGGTTGGTCAGCCAGAGAGATAACGGTCAGGAGCCTTCAATAAATCCTGCCGTCAGGTGAGATCATTCCAGTGTGCAGAGCAGAAAGCAATGAGAGAGCTCCAAACATCAGCTAACAGGACATGACATAGATGTAGTGCTGAAGGCAGAGCACAGTACAGACACACTGAAGGCGCAATCACCACCTTTACTTTAAGTTTTGTTGTACTGAGACAGTATCGGGAGTTCCCATTTTTTCAATCCAGGCATGTGCTGTCTTGGTGAGCACCAGGACAATTCAGGGGAAAGCAGGCCTGCAATGAGAGGGTGGTAATGCTGCCTGGGATCTTTCTGTTCCCTATTCCTTTTCCAACACTGTATCTATGGCTTGTCTTTTGGACCAGTGTCTTCAATCATTCTAATTCCTATAACAGTTCCTATCTCGGTCATCTCCTCACTAATTACTTCACATATTTGAAACCTCCAGTCCAGATGACCATCCATATCGCTGTAACCTGATTCAGTCTCTACAACATGCCTTGTCTCGATAGTCTCCTCCTCCAACAACTGGAGACATAGGGTCTGTTTCTGTGCTGCATGACTCTTCGGCTGAGGTTTCTGAAATGGAATGAGTCGCATTTGCCTGAGTTTGGCCCATATCCCTTCAAACCTTCTCCTCTCCATGTACCTGGCCAAGTGTCTTTTCCATGTTGTAATTGTACTTGCTTCTACCATTTCCTCTGGCAGTCCATTCCGTCTATGCACCATCCTCTGTGGATAATGTTGCCCCCCAGCTCCCTCTTTAAATCCTTGCTCTCTCACCTCACGTTTATGCCTCTAGCTTTGGACTCACCTACCCTTGGCTGTTCACTTTACTTAGGCCCTACATGGTTTCATAAACTTTTATAACGTCACCCCGTGACCTCCTCTGCCAAGGAGAAATATTGACGACAATGTTACCAATATCTCCAACTCATGTACTCAGTGCTCTGACCAATGAAGACAAGTGTGCCCAAATGCCACTTTCCCCTTCCTGTCCCCCTGTGATGCCAGTCCAAGAAACAATGTAACTGCACCCCTTGGGCTCTCTCTGTCCAGGACCCGACCATTAACTGTATTAGTCCTCCCTGGTTTGTCTGAACTAAATCCAACACCTGAATGCATCTCCATCTTCCATTCCTTGGCCCACTGGCCCAGTTGATTAACATCCCCTTCAATAACTATATTCCCTGCCCATTCTTCCACTATTGGTATTCGCAAACATACTAATCGGGACTCCTATGTTTTCACTCAAATTGTTTACATAAATGGTGTGCAACAGTGGTCCCAGCACCAATCCTTCCAGCACACCGCTGGTCAGCAGTCTAAACAACAACCCTCTCCCACCACCCTCTGTCTCCCACTGTCATCCCATTGTGTATCCCATTGCTGGCTAGCTCTCCCTGACCCCTTGTGATCTACGAGGAGAAAGTGAGGACTGCAGATGCTGGAGATCAGAGCTGAAAATGTGTTGCTGGAAAAGTGCAGCAGGTCAGGCAGCATCCAAGGAACAGGAGATTTGACGTTTCGGGCCTGAGCCCTTCTTCAGGAAGGGCTGAAGAAGGGCTTATTCCTGAAGAAGGGCTTATGCCTGAAACGTTTAATCTCCTATTCCTTGGATGCTGCCTGACCTGCTGTGCTTTTCCGGCAACACATTTTCAGCCCTTGTGATCTACCCTTACTAACCAATGTATCATGCTACACCCAGACAAAGGGTTTGCTGAAGCCAGAAACAACGTCTGTTGCTCTGCCGTGATCTATCTTTTTGGTCACATCTTGAACAAACTCAAGTCAAGTTTGTGAGACATGTTTTCCCACGCACAAAGCCATGCTGGCTGTCCGTAATCAGTCCTTATCTTTCCAAGTGCACGTAAGTCCTACCTCTCAGAATGACCTCCAACAACTGACCCTCCTAGCAGAGCGCTTTAGGGAACATCTCCGGGACACCCACACCAATCAACCACACAGCTCCATGGCCCAACATTTCAACTCCCCCTCCCATTTTGCCGAGGACATGGAGGTCCTGGGCCTCCTTCACCGCCGTTCCCTCACCACCAGACGCCTGAAGGAAGAACGCCTCGTCTTCTGCCTCGGAACACTTCAACCCCAGGGCATCACTGTGGACTTTAACAGTTTCCTCATTTCCCTTCCCCACACCTCACCCCAGTTCCAAACTTCCAGCTCAGCACCATCCCCATGACTTGCCCTACCTGCCTATCTTCTTTCCCACCTATCCACTCCACCTCCCCCTGACCTATCACCTCCATCCCCTGCCCCACTCACCTATTGTACTCTATGCTACTTTCTCCCCACCCTCCTCTCGCTTATCTCTCCACGCTTCAGGCTCACTGCCTTTATTCCTGATGAAGGGCTTTTGCCTGAAACATCGATTTCTCTGCACTTTGGATGCTGCATGAACTGCTGTGTTCTTCCAGCACCACTGACCCAGAATCTGGTTTCCAGCATCTGCAGTCATTGTTTTTACCCTGTTTTTACCAACAACTGACCCACCCTGATGTTTGGCTCATCAGTCTGTAGTTCCCTGGCTTTCCCTTGCAACCTTTGTTAATTAATGAGATAACATTATGATCCTAGTCAGAGAGCCATACCGCACTGTTTGGTAAACGCTAACCATACTCTAAAACTGATCTCCTACCACCTGCCTGTTCCTTGATCATATCCCTTCAAAACCTTTCCTATTCCTGTCCTAATCCTAGTGTCTTTTAAACATTGTAATTCCCGTGTTCACCTCTTCCTTGGGAAGTTCATTCAAACACAACCCACCCTCTGTGTAACAACGTGCCTCTCATGTCTTTTTGTTAACTTTGTGTTTTAAAACCTCCAGCACCTCCTTTTCGATAATGTGGACTCATTTCAAGACATTGGCTCATAGAGATGTACAGCATGGAAACAGATCCTTCGGACCAACTCCTGCATGACGTATCTAGTCACATTTGCCAGAACTTTGCCAATATCCCTCTAAACCCTTCCTACTCATACACCCATCCACATGCCTTTTAAATGTATTTCTATCAGCCTTCACTATTTCCTCGGCAGCTTATTCCATACACTCTGCAGGAACCAATTGTCCTTTAGCTCCCTTTGAAACGTTCCCCTTGCACTTTAAAGCTATTCCCTGTTGGTTTAGAATCCTCCAGCCCTTGGGAAAAGACCTTGTCGATTGACCCTATCGCTGACCATCATGATTTAAACACCTTTATCAGGTAACTCCTCAGCCTCCCATGTTCAAGTGAAAACAGCCCCAGCTTATTCAGGCTTTTCCCTGAAGCGCAAACCCTCCAACCCTGGCAACATCCTTGTTCATTTCTTCTGAACCCTTTCATGTTCCATAACATCCTTCCTGTGGCATTGAGACCAGAATTGCACACAGTGTTCCAATAATAGTCAGGACAAACACTGTTTAGTTCCCTGAGCGCCCCAGTCTTTATCCACAGTACGTTCCAAAGTGAAATATTTGTTTTGCATCTTGTAATTCCACACATCGTTGGCTTCATTGATCATTAAGGATACTGGTTTTGTCCCTTGCTCTTCTTTTGCTCTTAATACACTTGTAGAATCTCTTTCAGTTCTCCTTAACTTTCTCTGCCAAAGCTATCTCATGTTCCCTTTTTGCATTCCTGATTTCCATCCTAAGTGTATTTCTACAGCCCCGATGCTCCTGAGGGGATTCCCTTGAGTCAGCCAGTTATATCTGACATGTGCCCCCTTTTTTCTTGACCAGAGCCTCGAAACTCAGCCAATGTTTCCTAATTCTGTCAGCATCGAGCTGCACACTAACAGGAACATGCTGGCACTGAACGCTCCTTTTATCTCGGTTTTAAGATATTCCTCCTTGCCAGACTTCCCTTTACCTGCAAATAGCCTTCCCATATCTATTTTAAAAATTCCTGTCTAATACTATCTTGCTCCATTGTATAACTTGAACTTGTGGACCAGGCCTGTCCTTTTCCATCGCAATTTTCCATCGCAATGACTGGGAGTTTCTGGAACAGGCTTAACAAATTCCTCCCATCCAAATGCTCAACACTGCAGCAGTCCCAGTCCGGGTCTGGAAAGGTTAAAATCTCCGACTGCTACAAACCTAATATTCGAACAGATATCTGAGATCTCCTGACATATTTGCTCCTCCATCTCCCATTGCCTATCGCTGTAGTACGACCGTAGCAAACTGATGACCAATTTCTATTTCTCAGTTCCACCAATATCGCTTAACTGGGCGATCCTGCATGAATACTCCCTCTAGGTACTGCTGGGAGTTTTCCCCCCAATCAAAACCACCAGCTCTCCCCTGTTTTGCCTCCTGTTCTATCCTTCCTGCAGCATCTGTCCCCTGGAACATTGAGCTGCTGGTCCTGTCGTTCCCTCAGCTGTGTTTCTGTAAGACCTACAACATCCCAGTCCCATGTTCCCATCCATGCTCTGGGTTCATCTGCCTTATCTGTCCGGCCCTTTGCATTGAAATAAATGCAGTTTAATTCATCAATTTTCCCTCATTGCCTGCTATGTTCTTGCCTGCCTTGTCTATTTATATTGCTCTCTTGAACATCTGTACCAACCTCAAATTTCTTTCTGGCCTTACGACTGTTTGGGGTCCCACACACCTGCCAGATGAGTTTAAATCCTCTCGAGCAGCTCCAGCAACTCTCCCCACCAGGATATGGGTCCCCCTCCTGCTCTCAGTTCAGGTGTCTTCCCCACCCTGTCTGCTTGTGCTGACATATTCAGACATCCAGAGATTTGTTCACCAAGGTCCTGCCCTGCCCTCCCAACCACACTCTCCCCCTCCCTTCCCCTCCTCTCGCCCTCCCCTCCCTTCCCCTCTCTCGTCCTCCCCTCCCCTCCCCTCAACCTCACACCCCTCTCTCGCCCTCCCAGCCCAACCCTCACCTCCACTCTCTCGCCCACCCTCTCTCGGCCTCCACTCCACATTCTTGCCATCCGGGCCCTCCCCTACCCTCTCTAGCCCTCCCCTTCCCTCCCCTCTCTGGCCCTCCCCTTCCCTCCCCTCTCTGGCCCTCCCCTCCACTCCCCTCTCTCGCCCTCCCCGTCCCTCCCCTCTCTCGCACTCCCCTTCCCTCGCTTCTCTCGCCCTCCCC
>NW_026869216.1:0-151167 GCF_020745735.1 Hemiscyllium ocellatum | reverse complement strand
CAGTCTCGATTAGATCACCTTCCCTTCGGTGTCTCCGGGACGGAAACGAAGGAAATTGGAGAAATTCAATAACATATGACATCAAAATTCATCGGAACGATTTCCCCATTCGTCAGAAAGCCAAGTAACGATGAATCGACTCACCGCAGGACTTTGTTTCACAACAGCGATGAAATAGCAGTCTCCATTCGGTTCCAGTAAAATCTCAACATGCTTGGAACATAAAGCAACAGTAGAGCTGTTTGCATTTTTCCACGCGGGAGGCGAACACGATCAAGACAGCATAGACAATTTGGCACTTTCCCACTACACATTTAATTCCCGGGAAGCAAATCAAAATTGTTTTGTGAACAGAAGTACAGCGGGAATGGAAACAGCATTTTAACAAGCTGTGTCGTTGCAACAGATCAGTAGAAATGGCAGTGGTGGGATTCGAACCCACGCCCCTGTCGAGACTGGAGCCTTAATCCAGCGCCTTAGACCGCTCGGCCACACTACCGCTGCGCGGCCACCCAATTTTCTTGCATTTCCAATTGAGCTCCTGCATGACAACAGATGAAAGTCACGTGAAATGGGTCCATGATTCCTCTCCGACTCGCACGGCTGCTTGGATGTGCCGGCTACAATATCAATTTCGCAACAAATAATGATAGCTCATCAATCCGGATAAAAATCAATGGTAAGCTGAGGCTATCTTCTCAGACTCTTTTCAGCTACAAATGTATCTGTGAGTGCGTGAGCAAACATGTTCGCTTATGATTTGGTCAAATAACCATGAACTGCTTGACATTACTGCAATTTCGATTCTTGCTTTGCTAAATGATTTCACCCATTGCTCGAAACAGGACAACTTTCACGTTTACACGGAACATGAAACACACGGACTACAGGGAAAATGCACAAAGCTGAGCAGGCCGTGTTCCACATCATACCGTGCAGCATAGTTTCAGTCACTGTGTCTGTTTTGCAGAATAAGAGTCCCAAAGAATGTTCTCCAGCCTAAAAGCGGAGGTAGCATTACAATCCGAGAACGACCGATCACAGTGTGAGGATGCTCTGACCTCGGGGCCAGTTCGAGATGCCACTTTCCTTGCCTTTTACATAAACCGTGCAATTGGCTGCAGGGATGTTCACACCTGGACATGAGCCACATCGATACAACTGAGTTGGAAACCTGCGTGGGAATCAACGAGAAGCGACTCAATAAATCTTGCTAAATTCCATGGTGCTTATTAGAAATGCAGTTTCTGTTCACCTCAATTAAAAGGCAGTTTTTGAACATAGTAACTGAAATCAAAAGCTAATTATCTCACCCCACCTCCACTCCGGGAGAGGTGCTAACTGCACTTGATTGCTTTTTGTTCTCGATGTGAAGAGCTCTCACGCCTGAGTCACCTTCACGCCTCTTGTTGCTGAGTGACTCAAAAAGAAGGAGTTTCACCAGAGCTGCAACTGCCTCACTTTCCCAGTCGCTCTCCCCGTTTGACATTTTCCTGCTCATCAGTGATTTAAAGAAAACCAAAAGGATGCGATGTTATTCTGCAGCCTCTTTGTCGATTCCTCCGTTTAAATTCCAACATGGCTTAGATCTCGGGGCGCACCTTAATACTAGCTTTGAAAGCACAGTCCAGAGCTTCCTCTGAGAGTGCAATTTCTTTCATTGCTGTTGCTGATTGAATGAGCCACTAACGTGCGAACTGCTCCAAAACATGATTCAGGACCTCTGGTGCCAATTCTCGCACTTTGAATAACGACAGACAGCTTCCAAATGAGGCCTTTCAGATACGACTTTGGGGTACATTTGGCAGACAGAATAGTTCAGGAATCCGTGGTGCACTGTGACACCAGCGCATCACCTTCTTCCCTGTCTTTGAACCGGGCCGCCTCAGCAAGGAATGCAAATGCAGTATTGCTCTTCGTGGAAGGATCGGTAACTACACTCTCAAACTGAATGGCACATGATCAGAAGCAGTTTGTAGAATATCTTTACAATGCTCTGCACAGTAATCAAATGGAAATGCATTGCATTTCACTACGAGAGCAGATTTGTTCAAGCAAATTCGAAGGCAGGTTGCAGATGGGAAAGCAAGCAGGAAAGCTCCGTTCTTGTCCATGTAAAAGGCTGCAGATGAAGAACAAAACAGTTTCGACCGCGGGAACCTATCTTGCGGAAGGTGAACGTGCTGATCACTATGCTACAGAAACAAGCCCACAGCCGCCCCTGCTGCAGCTCAGTGGTATCCGACACTGAAAGTTGAAGACATTCTACCTTTCACCTTTCTGTTTCCAAATGCTCGTTGTTTCATGGGAGTTGTTTAATTTTGGCTGTGTGGTATGCATGGACGAGATACACCACCGAAGTATCTGTTTTCACCCGGTGTAGCCCAATAACGTTGTGTTGCTTACACCGGCTTTAAAAGGATAACTTTTTAGCCGAGCTGGCCGTCGCAGTCTGTGGCACAATCTTTAGTCTGTTCGACTGCTCACTGGAAAGGTAGTATTGTGAAACACTGCAGAAACGAAGGACTTTCCTTACTTTTGCTCCGACTGACCATACTCTGTGAAATTTTCCCAGATTCTCAGTTGAGGAGTTTTTGCAGCTGGAAATTATCTCAGAAAGCCTGTTAATTCGTAATGTATTGAACGAATCGCAAAACAGAAAACATTTGACACGCAACAGAAACAAAACTGGCAAACCAAATGCATTTTCAGATACAGTGAGCATGAATGCTAAACGTGAGACACTCCGAGAGCATGAGCCATAAAGTAATCTCACAACTAACATCAGGGCAATTCCAAACTACTCTTTCAATGATACTTGAGCCTCAGTGCACCACCATATCCCAGACAATGCTGAAAAGAGAGAAAGAAAGAACATAATAAGAATAGGCCACAAAAAGTGAATTTCACCAATCACAGTCTCGATTAGATCACCTTTCCCTTCCGGTGTCTCCGGGACGGAACGAAGGAAATTGGAGAAATTCAATAACATATGACATCAAAATTCATCGGAACGATTTTCCCATTCGTCAGAAAGCCAAGTAACGATGAATCGACTCACCGCAGGACTTTGTTTCACAACAGCGATGAAATAGCAGTCTCCATTCGGTTCCAGTAAAATCTCAACATGCTTGGAACATAAAGCAACAGTAGAGCTGTTTGCAATTTTCCACGCGGGAGGCGAACACGATCAAGACAGCATAGACAATTTGGCACTTTCCCACTACACATTTAATTCCCCGGGAAGCAAATCAAATTGTTTTGTGAACAGAAGTACAGCGGGAATGGAAACAGCATTTTAACAGCTGTGTCGTTGCAACTGATCAGTAGAAATGGCAGTGGTGGGATTCGAACCCACGCCCTGTCGAGACTGGAGCCTTAATCCAGCGCCTTAGACCGCTCGGCCACACTACCAACGCTGCCCACCAATTTTCTTGCATTTCCAATTGAGCTCCTGCATGACAACAGATGGAAAGTCACGTGAAATGGGTTCCATGATTCCTCTCCGACTCGCACGGCTGCTTGGATGTGCCGGCTACAATATCAATTTCGCAACAAATAATGATAGCTCATCAATCCGGGATAAAAATCAATGGTAAGCTGAGGCTATCTTCTCAGACTCTTTTCAGCTACAAATGTATCTGTGAGTGCGTGAGCAAACATGTTCGCTTATGATTTGGTCAAATAACCATGAACTGCTTGACATTACCATTTGCAATTTCGATTCTTGCTTTGCTAAATGATTTCACCCATTGCTCGAAACAGGACAACTTTCACGTTTACACGGAACATGAAACACACCGGACTACAGGGAAAATGCACAAAGCTGAGCAGGCCGTGTTCCACATCATACCGTGCAGCATAGTTTCAGTCACTGTGTCTGTTTTGCAGAATAAGAGTCCCAAAGAATGTTCTCCAGCCTAAAGCGGAGGTAGCATTACAATCCGAGAACGACCGATCACAGTGTGAGGATGCTCTGACCTCGGGGCCAGTTCGAGATGCCACTTTCCTTGCCTTTTACATAAACCGTGCAATTGGCTGCAGGGATGTTCACACCTGGACATGAGCCACATCGATACAACTGAGTTGGAAACCTGCGTGGGAATCAACGAGAAGCGACTCAATAAATCTTGCTAAATTCCATGGTGCTTATTAGAAATGCAGTTTCTGTTCACCTCAATTTAAAAGGCAGTTTTTGAACATAGTAACTGAAATCAAAAGCTAATTATCTCACCCCACCTCCACTCCGGGAGAGGTGCTAACTGCACTTGATTGCTTTTTGTTCTCGATGTGAAGAGCTCTCACGCCTGAGTCACCTTCACGCCTCTTGTTGCTGAGTGACTCAAAAAGAAGGAGTTTCACCAGAGCTGCAACTGCCTCACTTTCCCAGTCGCTCTCCCCGTTGACATTTTCCTGCTCATCAGTGATTTAAAGAAAACCAAAAGGATGCGATGTTATTCTGCAGCCTCTTTGTCGATTCCTCCGTTTAAATTCCAACATGGCTTAGATCTCGGGGCGCACCTTAATACTAGCTTTGAAAGCACAGGTCCAGAGCTTCCTCTGAGAGTGCAATTTCTTTCATTGCTGTTGCTGATTGAATGAGCCACTAACGTGCGAACTGCTCCAAAACATGATTCAGGACCTCTGGTGCCAATCGCACTTTGAATAACGACAGACAGCTTCCAAATGAGGCCTTTCAGATACGACTTTGGGGTACATTTGGCAGACAGAATAGTTCAGGAATCCGTGGTGCACTGTGACACAGCGCATCACCTTCTTCCCTGTCTTTGAACCGGGCCGCCTCAGCAAGGAATGCAAATGCAGTATTGCTCTTCGTGGAAGGATCGGTAACTACACTCTCAAACTGAATGGCACATGATCAGAAGCAGTTTGTAGAATATCTTTACAATGCTCTGCACAGTAATCAAATGGAAATGCATTGCATTTCACTACGAGAGCAGATTTGTTCAAGCAAATTCGAAGGCAGGTTTGCAGATGGGAAAGCAAGCAGGAAAGCTCCGTTCTTGTCCATGTAAAAGGCTGCAGATGAAGAACAAAACAGTTTCGACCGCGGGAACCTATCTTGCGGAAGGTGAACGTGCTGATCACTATGCTACAGAAACAAGCCCACAGCCGCCCCTGCTGCAGCTCAGTGGTATCCGACACTGAAAGTTGAAGACATTCTACCTTTCACCTTTCTGTTTCCAAATGCTCGTTGTTTCATGGGAGTTGTTTAATTTTGGCTGTGTGGTATGCATGGACGAGATACACCGAAGTATCTGTTTTCACCCGGTGTAGCCCAATAACGTTGTGTTGCTTACACCGGCTTTAAAAGGATAACTTTTTAGCCGAGCTGGCCGTCGCAGTCTGTGGCACAATCTTTAGTCTGTTCGACTGCTCACTGGAAAGGTAGTATTGTGAAACACTGCAGAAACGAAGGACTTCCTTACTTTTGCTCCGACTGACCATACTCTGTGAAATTTTCCCAGATTCTCAGTTGAGGAGTTTTTGCAGCTGGAAATTATCTCAGAAAGCCTGTTAATTCGTAATGTATTGAACGAATCGCAAAACAGAAAACATTTGACACGCAACAGAAACAAAACTGGCAAACCAAATGCATTTTCAGATACAGTGAGCATGAATGCTAAACGTGAGACACTCCGAGCGCATGAGCCATAAAGTAATCTCACAACTAACATCAGGGCAATTCCAAACTACTCTTTCAATGATACTTGAGCCTCAGTGCACCACCATATCCCAGACAATGCTGAAAAGAGAGAAAGAAAGAACATAATAAGAATAGGCCACAAAAAGTGAATTTCACCAATCACAGTCTCGATTAGATCACCTTTCCCTTCCGGTGTCTCCGGGACGGAAACGAAGGAAATTGGAGAAATTCAATAACATATGACATCAAAATTCATCGGAACGATTTTCCCATTCGTCAGAAAGCCAAGTAACGATGAATCGACTCACCGCAGGACTTTGTTTCACAACAGCGATGAAATAGCAGTCTCCATTCGGTTCCAGTAAAATCTCAACATGCTTGGAACATAAAGCAACAGTAGAGCTGTTTGCAATTTTCCACGCGGGAGGCGAACACGATCAAGACAGCATAGACAATTTGGCACTTTCCCACTACACATTTAATTCCCCGGGAAGCAAATCAAATGTTTTGTGAACAGAAGTACAGCGGGAATGGAAACAGCATTTTAACAAGCTGTGTCGTTGCAACTGATCAGTAGAAATGGCAGTGGTGGGATTCGAACCCACGCCCCTGTCGAGACTGGAGCCTTAATCCAGCGCCTTAGACCGCTCGGCCACACTACCAGCTGCGCTGCCGCCCAATTTCTTGCATTTCCAATTGAGCTCCTGCATGACAACAGATGGAAAGTCACGTGAAATGGGTTCCATGATTCCTCTCCGACTCGCACGGCTGCTTGGATGTGCCGGCTACAATATCAATTTCGCAACAAATAATGATAGCTCATCAATCCGGATAAAAATCAATGGTAAGCTGAGGCTATCTTCTCAGACTCTTTTCAGCTACAAATGTATCTGTGAGTGCGTGAGCAAACATGTTCGCTTATGATTTGGTCAAATAACCATGAACTGCTTGACATTACTGCAATTTCGATTCTTGCTTTGCTAAATGATTTCACCCATTGCTCGAAACAGGACAACTTTCACGTTTACACGGAACATGAAACACACCGGACTACAGGGAAAATGCACAAAGCTGAGCAGGCCGTGTTCCACATCATACCGTGCAGCATAGTTTCAGTCACTGTGTCTGTTTTGCAGAATAAGAGTCCCAAAGAATGTTCTCCAGCCTAAAAGCGGAGGTAGCATTACAATCCGAGAACGACCGATCACAGTGTGAGGATGCTCTGACCTCGGGGCCAGTTCGAGATGCCACTTTCCTTGCCTTTTACATAAACCGTGCAATTGGCTGCAGGGATGTTCACACCTGGACATGAGCCACATCGATACAACTGAGTTGGAAACCTGCGTGGGAATCAACGAGAAGCGACTCAATAAATCTTGCTAAATTCCATGGTGCTTATTAGGAATGCAGTTTCTGTTCACCTCAATTTAAAAGGCAGTTTTTGAACATAGTAACTGAAATCAAAAGCTAATTATCTCACCCCACCTCCACTCCGGGAGAGGTGCTAACTGCACTTGATTGCTTTTTGTTCTCGATGTGAAGAGCTCTCACGCCTGAGTCACCTTCACGCCTCTTGTTGCTGAGTGACTCAAAAGAAGGAGTTTCACCAGAGCTGCAACTGCCTCACTTTCCCAGTCGCTCTCCCCGTTGACATTTTCCTGCTCATCAGTGATTTAAAGAAAACCAAAAGGATGCGATGTTATTCTGCAGCCTCTTTGTCGATTCCTCCGTTTAAATTCCAACATGGCTTAGATCTCGGGGCGCACCTTAATACTAGCTTTGAAAGCACAGGTCCAGAGCTTCCTCTGAGAGTGCAATTTCTTTCATTGCTGTTGCTGATTGAATGAGCCACTAACGTGCGAACTGCTCCAAAACATGATTCAGGACCTCTGGTGCCAATTCTCGCACTTTGAATAACGACAGACAGCTTCCAAATGAGGCCTTTCAGATACGACTTTGGGGTACATTTGGCAGACAGAATAGTTCAGGAATCCGTGGTGCACTGTGACACCAGCGCATCACCTTCTTCCCTGTCTTTGAACCGGGCCGCCTCAGCAAGGAATGCAAATGCAGTATTGCTCTTCGTGGAAGGATCGGTAACTACACTCTCAAACTGAATGGCACATGATCAGAAGCAGTTTGTAGAATATCTTTACAATGCTCTGCACAGTAATCAAATGGAAATGCATTGCATTTCACTACGAGAGCAGATTTGTTCAAGCAAATTCGAAGGCAGGTTTGCAGATGGGAAAGCAAGCAGGAAAGCTCCGTTCTTGTCCATGTAAAAGGCTGCAGATGAAGAACAAAACAGTTTCGACCGCGGGAACCTATCTTGCGGAAGGTGAACGTGCTGATCACTATGCTACAGAAACAAGCCCACAGCCGCCCCTGCTGCAGCTCAGTGGTATCCGACACTGAAAGTTGAAGACATTCTACCTTTCACCTTTCTGTTTCCAAATGCTCGTTGTTTCATGGGAGTTGTTTAATTTTGGCTGTGTGGTATGCATGGACGAGATGCACCGAAGTATCTGTTTTCACCCGGTGTAGCCCAATAACGTTGTGTTGCTTACACCGGCTTTAAAAGGATAACTTTTTAGCCGAGCTGGCCGTCGCAGTCTGTGGCACAATCTTTAGTCTGTTCGACTGCTCACTGGAAAGGTAGTATTGTGAAACACTGCAGAAACGAAGGACTTCCTTACTTTTGCTCCGACTGACCATACTCTGTGAAATTTTCCCAGATTCTCAGTTGAGGAGTTTTTGCAGCTGGAAATTATCTCAGAAAGCTGTTAATTCGTAATGTATTGAACGAATCGCAAAACAGAAAACATTTGACACGCAACAGAAACAAAACTGGCAAACCAAATGCATTTTCAGATACAGTGAGCATGAATGCTAAACGTGAGACACTCCGAGCGCATGAGCCATAAAGTAATCTCACAACTAACATCAGGGCAATTCCAAACTACTCTTTCAATGATACTTGAGCCTCAGTGCACCACCATATCCCAGACAATGCTGAAAAGAGAGAAAGAAAGAACATAATAAGAATAGGCCAAAAAAAGTGCATTTCACCAATCACAGTCTCGATTAGATCACCTTTCCCTTCCGGTGTCTCCGGGACGGAAACGAAGGAAATTGGAGAAATTCAATAACATATGACATCAAAATTCATCGGAACGATTTTCCCATTCGTCAGAAAGCCAAGTAACGATGAATCGACTCACCGCAGGACTTTGTTTCACAACAGCGATGAAATAGCAGTCTCCATTCGGTTCCAGTAAAATCTCAACATGCTTGGAACATAAAGCAACAGTAGAGCTGTTTGCAATTTTCCACGCGGGAGGCGAACACGATCAAGACAGCATAGACAATTTGGCACTTTCCCACTACACATTTAATTCCCCGGGAAGCAAATCAAATGGTTTTGTGAACAGACGTACAGCGGGAATGGAAACGGCATTTTAACCAGCTGTGTCGTTGCAACTGATCAGTAGAAATGGCAGTGGTGGGATTCGACCCCACGCCCCTGTCGAGACTGGAGCCTTAATCCAGCGCCTTAGACCGCTCGGCCACACTACCAGCTGCGCTGCCACCCAATTTTCTTGCATTTCCAATTGAGCTCCTGCATGACAACAGATGGAAAGTCACGTGAAATGGGTTCCATGATTCCTCTCCGACTCGCACGGCTGCTTGGATGTGCCGGCTACAATATCAATTTCGCAACAAATAATGATAGCTCATCAATCCGGATAAAAATCAATGGTAAGCTGAGGCTATCTTCTCAGACTCTTTTCAGCTACAAATGTATCTGTGAGTGCGTGAGCAAACATGTTCGCTTATGATTTGGTCAAATAACCATGAACTGCTTGACATTACTGCAATTTCGATTCTTGCTTTGCTAAATGATTTCACCCATTGCTCGAAACAGGACAACTTTCACGTTTACACGGAACATGAAACACACCGGACTACAGGGAAAATGCACAAAGCTGAGCAGGCCGTGTTCCACATCATACCGTGCAGCATAGTTTCAGTCACTGTGTCTGTTTTGCAGAATAAGAGTCCCAAAGAATGTTCTCCAGCCTAAAGCGGAGGTAGCATTACAATCCGAGAACGACCGATCACAGTGTGAGGATGCTCTGACCTCGGGGCCAGTTCGAGATGCCACTTTCCTTGCCTTTTACATAAACCGTGCAATTGGCTGCAGGGATGTTCACACCTGGACATGAGCCACATCGATACAACTGAGTTGGAAACCTGCGTGGGAATCAACGAGAAGCGACTCAATAAATCTTGCTAAATTCCATGGTGCTTATTAGAAATGCAGTTTCTGTTCACCTCAATTTAAAAGGCAGTTTTTGAACATAGTAACTGAAATCAAAAGCTAATTATCTCACCCCACCTCCACTCCGGGAGAGGTGCTAACTGCACTTGATTGCTTTTTGTTCTCGATGTGAAGAGCTCTCACGCCTGAGTCACCTTCACGCCTCTTGTTGCTGAGTGACTCAAAAAGAAGGAGTTTCACCAGAGCTGCAACTGCCTCACTTTCCCAGTCGCTCTCCCCCGTTGACATTTTCCTGCTCATCAGTGATTTAAAGAAAACCAAAAGGATGCGATGTTATTCTGCAGCCTCTTTGTCGATTCCTCCGTTTAAATTCCAACATGGCTTAGATCTCGGGGCGCACCTTAATACTAGCTTTGAAAGCACAGGTCCAGAGCTTCCTCTGAGAGTGCAATTTCTTTCATTGCTGTTGCTGATTGAATGAGCCACTAACGTGCGAACTGCTCCAAAACATGATTCAGGACCTCTGGTGCCAATTCTCGCACTTTGAATAACGACAGACAGCTTCCAAATGAGGCCTTTCAGATACGACTTTGGGTACATTTGGCAGACAGAATAGTTCAGGAATCCGTGGTGCACTGTGACACCAGCGCATCACCTTCTTCCCTGTCTTTGAACCGGGCCGCCTCAGCAAGGAATGCAAATGCAGTATTGCTCTTCGTGGAAGGATCGGTAACTACACTCTCAAACTGAATGGCACATGATCAGAAGCAGTTTGTAGAATATCTTTACAATGCTCTGCACAGTAATCAAATGGAAATGCATTGCATTTCACGACGAGAGCAGATTTGTTCAAGCAAATTCGAAGGCAGGTTTGCAGATGGGAAAGCAAGCAGGAAAGCTCCGTTCTTGTCCATGTAAAAGGCTGCAGATGAAGAACAAAACAGTTTCGACCGCGGGAACCTATCTTGCGGAAGGTGAACGTGCTGATCACTATGCTACAGAAACAAGCCCACAGCCGCCCTGCTGCAGCTCAGTGGTATCCGACACTGAAAGTTGAAGACATTCTACCTTTCACCTTTCTGTTTCCAAATGCTCGTTGTTTCATGGGAGTTGTTTAATTTTGGCTGTGTGGTATGCATGGACGAGATACACCGAAGTATCTGTTTTCACCCGGTGTAGCCCAATAACGTTGTGTTGCTTACACCGGCTTTAAAAGGATAACTTTTTAGCCGAGCTGGCCGTCGCAGTCTGTGGCACAATCTTTAGTCTGTTCGACTGCTCACTGGAAAGGTAGTATTGTGAAACACTGCAGAAACGAAGGACTTCCTTACTTTTGCTCCGACTGACCATACTCTGTGAAATTTTCCCAGATTCTCAGTTGAGGAGTTTTTGCAGCTGGAAATTATCTCAGAAAGCCTGTTAATTCGTAATGTATTGAACGAATCGCAAAACAGAAAACATTTGACACGCAACAGAAACAAAACTGGCAAACCAAATGCATTTTCAGATACAGTGAGCATGAATGCTAAACGTGAGACACTCCGAGCGCATGAGCCATAAAGTAATCTCACAACTAACATCAGGGCAATTCCAAACTACTCTTTCAATGATACTTGAGCCTCAGTGCACCACCATATCCCAGACAATGCTGAAAAGAGAGAAAGAAAGAACATAATAAGAATAGGCCAAAAAAAGTGAATTTCACCAATCACAGTCTCGATTAGATCACCTTTCCCTTCCGGTGTCTCCGGGACGGAAACGAAGGAAATTGGAGAAATTCAATAACATATGACATCAAAATTCATCGGAACGATTTTCCCATTCGTCAGAAAGCCAAGTAACGATGAATCGACTCACCGCAGGACTTTGTTTCACAACAGCGATGAAATAGCAGTCTCCATTCGGTTCCAGTAAAATCTCAACATGCTTGGAACATAAAGCAACAGTAGAGCTGTTTGCAATTTTCCACGCGGGAGGCGAACACGATCAAGACAGCATAGACAATTTGGCACTTTCCCACTACACATTTAATACCCCGGGAAGCAAATCAAATGGTTTTGTGAACAGACGTACAGCGGGAATGGAAACGGCATTTTAACCAGCTGTGTCGTTGCAACTGATCAGTAGAAATGGCAGTGGTGGGATTCGAACCCACGCCCCTGTCGAGACTGGAGCCTTAATCCAGCGCCTTAGACCGCTCGGCCACACTACCAGCTGCGCTGCCACCCAATTTTCTTGCATTTCCAATTGAGCTCCTGCATGACAACAGATGGAAAGTCACGTGAAATGGGTTCCATGATTCCTCTCCGACTCGCACGGCTGCTTGGATGTGCCGGCTACAATATCAATTTCGCAACAAATAATGATAGCTCATCAATCCGGATAAAAATCAATGGTAAGCTGAGGCTATCTTCTCAGACTCTTTTCAGCTACAAATGTATCTGTGAGTGCGTGAGCAAACATGTTCGCTTATGATTTGGTCAAATAACCATGAACTGCTTGACATTACTGCAATTTCGATTCTTGCTTTGCTAAATGATTTCACCCATTGCTCGAAACAGGACAACTTTCACGTTTACACGGAACATGAAACACACCGGACTACAGGGAAAATGCACAAAGCTGAGCAGGCCGTGTTCCACATCATACCGTGCAGCATAGTTTCAGTCACTGTGTCTGTTTTGCAGAATAAGAGTCCCAAAGAATGTTCTCCAGCCTAAAAGCGGAGGTAGCATTACAATCCGAGAACGACCGATCACAGTGTGAGGATGCTCTGACCTCGGGGCCAGTTCGAGATGCCACTTTCCTTGCCTTTTACATAAACCGTGCAATTGGCTGCAGGGATGTTCACACCTGGACATGAGCCACATCGATACAACTGAGTTGGAAACCTGCGTGGGAATCAACGAGAAGCGACTCAATAAATCTTGCTAAATTCCATGGTGCTTATTAGAAATGCAGTTTCTGTTCACCTCAATTTAAAAGGCAGTTTTTGAACATAGTAACTGAAATCAAAAGCTAATTATCTCACCCCACCTCCACTCCGGGAGAGGTGCTAACTGCACTTGATTGCTTTTTGTTCTCGATGTGAAGAGCTCTCACGCCTGAGTCACCTTCACGCCTCTTGTTGCTGAGTGACTCAAAAAGAAGGAGTTTCACCAGAGCTGCAACTGCCTCACTTTCCCAGTCGCTCTCCACGTTGACATTTTCCTGCTCATCAGTGATTTAAAGAAAACCAAAAGGATGCGATGTTATTCTGCAGCCTCTTTGTCGATTCCTCCGTTTAAATTCCAACATGGCTTAGATCTCGGGGCGCACCTTAATACTAGCTTTGAAAGCACAGGTCCAGAGCTTCCTCTGAGAGTGCAATTTCTTTCATTGCTGTTGCTGATTGAATGAGCCACTAACGTGCGAACTGCTCCAAAACATGATTCAGGACCTCTGGTGCCAATTCTCGCACTTTGAATAACGACAGACAGCTTCCAAATGAGGCCTTTCAGATACGACTTTGGGGTACATTTGGCAGACAGAATAGTTCAGGAATCCGTGGTGCACTGTGACACCAGCGCATCACCTTCTTCCCTGTCTTTGAACCGGGCCGCCTCAGCAAGGAATGCAAATGCAGTATTGCTCTTCGTGGAAGGATCGGTAACTACACTCTCAAACTGAATGGCACATGATCAGAAGCAGTTTGTAGAATATCTTTACAATGCTCTGCACAGTAATCAAATGGAAATGCATTGCATTTCACTACGAGAGCAGATTTGTTCAAGCAAATTCGAAGGCAGGTTTGCAGATGGGAAAGCAAGCAGGAAAGCTCCGTTCTTGTCCATGTAAAAGGCTGCAGATGAAGAACAAAACAGTTTCGACCGCGGGAACCTATCTTGCGGAAGGTGAACGTGCTGATCACTATGC
This sequence comes from Hemiscyllium ocellatum, assembly GCF_020745735.1. Lineage (NCBI taxonomy): Eukaryota > Metazoa > Chordata > Chondrichthyes > Orectolobiformes > Hemiscylliidae > Hemiscyllium > Hemiscyllium ocellatum. Next base: position 137,299 of record NW_026869216.1, on the reverse strand, counting down.
TACAGAAACAAGCCCACAGCCGCCCCTGCTGCAGCTCAGTGGTATCCGACACTGAAAGTTGAAGACATTCTACCTTTCACCTTTCTGTTTCCAAATGCTCGTTGTTTCATGGGAGTTGTTTAATTTTGGCTGTGTGGTATGCATGGACGAGATACACCGAAGTATCTGTTTTCACCCGGTGTAGCCCAATAACGTTGTGTTGCTTACACCGGCTTTAAAAGGATAACTTTTTAGCCGAGCTGGCCGTCGCAGTCTGTGGCACAATCTTTAGTCTGTTCGACTGCTCACTGGAAAGGTAGTATTGTGAAACACTGCAGAAACGAAGGACTTCCTTACTTTTGCTCCGACTGACCATACTCTGTGAAATTTTCCCAGATTCTCAGTTGAGGAGTTTTTGCAGCTGGAAATTATCTCAGAAAGCCTGTTAATTCGTAATGTATTGAACGAATCGCAAAACAGAAAACATTTGACACGCAACAGAAACAAAACTGGCAAACCAAATGCAATTTCAGATACAGTGAGCATGAATGCTAAACGTGAGACACTCCCAGCGCATGAGCCATAAAGTAATCTCACAACTAACATCAGGGCAATTCCAAACTACTCTTTCAATGATACATGAGCCTCAGTGCACCACCATATCCCAGACAATGCTGAAAAGAGAGAAAGAAAGAACATAATAAGAATAGGCCACAAAAAGTGAATTTCACCAATCACAGTCTCGATTAGATCACCTTTCCCTTCCGGTGTCTCCGGGACGGAAACGAAGGAAATTGGAGAAATTCAATAACATATGACATCAAAACTCATCGGAACGATTTTCCCATTCGTCAGAAAGCCAAGTAACGATGAATCGACTCACCGCAGGACTTTGTTTCACAACAGCGATGAAATAGCAGTCTCCATTCGGTTCCAGTAAAATCTCAACATGCTTGGAACATAAAGCAACAGTAGAGCTGTTTGCAATTTTCCACGCGGGAGGCGAACACGATCAAGACAGCATAGCCAATTTGGCACTTTCCCACTACACATTTAATTCCCCGGGAAGCAAATCAAATTGTTTTGTGAACAGACGTACAGCGGGAATGGAAACAGCATTTTAACAAGCTGTGTCGTTGCAACTGATCAGTAGAAATGGCAGTGGTGGGATTCGAACCCACGCCCCTGTCGAGACTGGAGCCTTAATCCAGCGCCTTAGACCGCTCGGCCACACTACCAGCTGCGCTGCCACCCAATTTTCTTGCATTTCCAATTGAGCTCCTGCATGACAACAGATGGAAAGTCACGTGAAATGGGTTCCATGATTCCTCTCCGACTCGCACGGCTGCTTGGATGTGCCGGCTACAATATCAATTTCGCAACAAATAATGATAGCTCATCAATCCGGATAAAAATCAATGGTAAGCTGAGGCTATCTTCTCAGACTCTTTTCAGCTACAAATGTATCTGTGAGTGCGTGAGCAAACATGTTCGCTTATGATTTGGTCAAATAACCATGAACTGCTTGACATTACTGCAATTTCGATTCTTGCTTTGCTAAATGATTTCACCCATTGCTCGAAACAGGACAACTTTCACGTTTACACGGAACATGAAACACACCGGACTACAGGGAAAATGCACAAAGCTGAGCAGGCCGTGTTCCACATCATACCGTGCAGCATAGTTTCAGTCACTGTGTCTGTTTTGCAGAATAAGAGTCCCAAAGAATGTTCTCCAGCCTAAAAGCGGAGGTAGCATTACAATCCGAGAACGACCGATCACAGTGTGAGGATGCTCTGACCTCGGGGCCAGTTCGAGATGCCACTTTCCTTGCCTTTTACATAAACCGTGCAATTGGCTGCAGGGATGTTCACACCTGGACATGAGCCACATCGATACAACTGAGTTGGAAACCTGCGTGGGAATCAACGAGAAGCGACTCAATAAATCTTGCTAAATTCCATGGTGCTTATTAGAAATGCAGTTTCTGTTCACCTCAATTTAAAAGGCAGTTTTTGAACATAGTAACTGAAATCAAAAGCTAATTATCTCACCCCACCTCCACTCCGGGAGAGGTGCTAACTGCACTTGATTGCTTTTTGTTCTCGATGTGAAGAGCTCTCACGCCTGAGTCACCTTCACGCCTCTTGTTGCTGAGTGACTCAAAAAGAAGGAGTTTCACCAGAGCTGCAACTGCCTCACTTTCCCAGTCGCTCTCCCCGTTGACATTTTCCTGCTCATCAGTGATTTAAAGAAAACCAAAAGGATGCGATGTTATTCTGCAGCCTCTTTGTCGATTCCTCCGTTTAAATTCCAACATGGCTTAGATCTCGGGCGCACCTTAATACTAGCTTTGAAAGCACAGGTCCAGAGCTTCCTCTGAGAGTGCAATTTCTTTCATTGCTGTTGCTGATTGAATGAGCCACTAACGTGCGAACTGCTCCAAAACATGATTCAGGACCTCTGGTGCCAATTCTCGCACTTTGAATAACGACAGACAGCTTCCAAATGAGGCCTTTCAGATACGACTTTGGGGTACATTTGGCAGACAGAATAGTTCAGGAATCCGTGGTGCACTGTGACACCAGCGCATCACCTTCTTCCCTGTCTTTGAACCGGGCCGCCTCAGCAAGGAATGCAAATGCAGTATTGCTCTTCGTGGAAGGATCGGTAACTACACTCTCAAACTGAATGGCACATGATCAGAAGCAGTTTGTAGAATATCTTTACAATGCTCTGCACAGTAATCAAATGGAAATGCATTGCATTTCACGACGAGAGCAGATTTGTTCAAGCAAATTCGAAGGCAGGTTTGCAGATGGGAAAGCAAGCAGGAAAGCTCCGTTCTTGTCCATGTAAAAGGCTGCAGATGAAGAACAAAACAGTTTCGACCGCGGGAACCTATCTTGCGGAAGGTGAACGTGCTGATCACTATGCTACAGAAACAAGCCCACAGCCGCCCCTGCTGCAGCTCAGTGGTATCCGACACTGAAAGTTGAAGACATTCTACCTTTCACCTTTCTGTTTCCAAATGCTCGTTGTTTCATGGGAGTTGTTTAATTTTGGCTGTGTGGTATGCATGGACGAGATGCACCGAAGTATCTGTTTTCACCCGGTGTAGCCCAATAACGTTGTGTTGCTTACACCGGCTTTAAAAGGATAACTTTTTAGCCGAGCTGGCCGTCGCAGTCTGTGGCACAATCTTTAGTCTGTTCGACTGCTCACTGGAAAGGTAGTATTGTGAAACACTGCAGAAACGAAGGACTTCCTTACTTTTGCTCCGACTGACCATACTCTGTGAAATTTTCCCAGATTCTCAGTTGAGGAGTTTTTGCAGCTGGAAATTATCTCAGAAAGCCTGTTAATTCGTAATGTATTGAACGAATCGCAAAACAGAAACATTTGACACGCAACAGAAACAAAACTGGCAAACCAAATGCATTTTCAGATACAGTGAGCATGAATGCTAAACGTGAGACACTCCGAGCGCATGAGCCATAAAGTAATCTCACAACTAACATCAGGGCAATTCCAAACTACTCTTTCAATGATACTTGAGCCTCAGTGCACCACCATATCCCAGACAATGCTGAAAAGAGAGAAAGAAAGAACATAATAAGAATAGGCCAAAAAAAGTGCATTTCACCAATCACAGTCTCGATTAGATCACCTTTCCCTTCCGGTGTCTCCGGGACGGAAACGAAGGAAATTGGAGAAATTCAATAACATACGACATCAAAATTCATCGGAACGATTTTCCCATTCGTCAGAAAGCCTAGTAACGATGAATCGACTCACCGCAGGACTTTGTTTCACAACAGCGATGAAATAGCAGTCTCCATTCGGTTCCAGTAAAATCTCAACATGCTTGGAACATAAAGCAACAGTAGAGCTGTTTGCAATTTTCCACGCGGGAGGCGAAGACGATCAAGACAGCATAGCCAATTTGGCACTTTCCCACTACACATTTAATTCCCCGGGAAGCAAATCAAATGGTTTTGTGAACAGACGTACAGCGGGAATGGAAACGGCATTTTAACCAGCTGTGTCGTTGCAACTGATCAGTAGAAATGGCAGTGGTGGGATTCGACCCCACGCCCCTGTCGAGACTGGAGCCTTAATCCAGCGCCTTAGACCGCTCGGCCACACTACCAGCTGCGCTGCCACCCAATTTTCTTGCATTTCCAATTGAGCTCCTGCATGACAACAGATGGAAAGTCACGTGAAATGGGTTCCATGATTCCTCTCCGACTCGCACGGCTGCTTGGATGTGCCGGCTACAATATCAATTTCGCAACAAATAATGATAGCTCATCAATCCGGATAAAAATCAATGGTAAGCTGAGGCTATCTTCTCAGACTCTTTTCAGCTACAAATGTATCTGTGAGTGCGTGAGCAAACATGTTCGCTTATGATTTGGTCAAATAACCATGAACTGCTTGACATTACTGCAATTTCGATTCTTGCTTTGCTAAATGATTTCACCCATTGCTCGAAACAGGACAACTTTCACGTTTACACGGAACATGAAACACACCGGACTACAGGGAAAATGCACAAAGCTGAGCAGGCCGTGTTCCACATCATACCGTGCAGCATAGTTTCAGTCACTGTGTCTGTTTTGCAGAATAAGAGTCCCAAAGAATGTTCTCCAGCCTAAAAGCGGAGGTAGCATTACAATCCGAGAACGACCGATCACAGTGTGAGGATGCTCTGACCTCGGGGCCAGTTCGAGATGCCACTTTCCTTGCCTTTTACATAAACCGTGCAATTGGCTGCAGGGATGTTCACACCTGGACATGAGCCACATCGATACAACTGAGTTGGAAACCTGCGTGGGAATCAACGAGAAGCGACTCAATAAATCTTGCTAAATTCCATGGTGCTTATTAGAAATGCAGTTTCTGTTCACCTCAATTTAAAAGGCAGTTTTTGAACATAGTAACTGAAATCAAAAGCTAATTATCTCACCCCACCTCCACTCCGGGAGAGGTGCTAACTGCACTTGATTGCTTTTTGTTCTCGATGTGAAGAGCTCTCACGCCTGAGTCACCTTCACGCCTCTTGTTGCTGAGTGACTCAAAAAGAAGGAGTTTCACCAGAGCTGCAACTGCCTCACTTTCCCAGTCGCTCTCCCCGTTGACATTTTCCTGCTCATCAGTGATTTAAAGAAAACCAAAAGGATGCGATGTTATTCTGCAGCCTCTTTGTCGATTCCTCCGTTTAAATTCCAACATGGCTTAGATCTCGGGGCGCACCTTAATACTAGCTTTGAAAGCACAGGTCCAGAGCTTCCTCTGAGAGTGCAATTTCTTTCATTGCTGTTGCTGATTGAATGAGCCACTAACGTGCGAACTGCTCCAAAACATGATTCAGGACCTCTGCTGCCAATTCTCGCACTTTGAATAACGACAGACAGCTTCCAAATGAGGCCTTTCAGATACGACTTTGGGGTACATTTGGCAGACAGAATAGTTCAGGAATCCGTGGTGCACTGTGACACCAGCGCATCACCTTCTTCCCTGTCTTTGAACCGGGCCGCCTCAGCAAGGAATGCAAATGCAGTATTGCTCTTCGTGGAAGGATCGGTAACTACACTCTCAAACTGAATGGCACATGATCAGAAGCAGTTTGTAGAATATCTTTACAATGCTCTGCACAGTAATCAAATGGAAATGCATTGCATTTCACTACGAGAGCAGATTTGTTCAAGCAAATTCGAAGGCAGGTTTGCAGATGGGAAAGCAAGCAGGAAAGCTCCGTTCTTGTCCATGTAAAAGGCTGCAGATGAAGAACAAAACAGTTTCGACCGCGGGAACCTATCTTGCGGAAGGTGAACGTGCTGATCACTATGCTACAGAAACAAGCCCACAGCCGCCCCTGCTGCAGCTCAGTGGTATCCGACACTGAAAGTTGAAGACATTCTACCTTTCACCTTTCTGTTTCCAAATGCTCGTTGTTTCATGGGAGTTGTTTAATTTTGGCTGTGTGGTATGCATGGACGAGATGCACCGAAGTATCTGTTTTCACCCGGTGTAGCCCAATAACGTTGTGTTGCTTACACCGGCTTTAAAAGGATAACTTTTTAGCCGAGCTGGCCGTCGCAGTCTGTGGCACAATCTTTAGTCTGTTCGACTGCTCACTGTAGTATTGTGAAACACTGCAGAAACGAAGGACTTCCTTACTTTTGCTCCGACTGACCATACTCTGTGAAATTTTCCCAGATTCTCAGTTGAGGAGTTTTTGCAGCTGGAAATTATCTCAGAAAGCCTGTTAATTCGTAATGTATTGAACGAATCGCAAAACAGAAAACATTTGACACGCAACAGAAACAAAACTGGCAAACCAAATGCATTTTCAGATACAGTGAGCATGAATGCTAAACGTGAGACACTCCGAGCGCATGAGCCATAAAGTAATCTCACAACTAACATCAGGGCAATTCCAAACTACTCTTTCAATGATACTTGAGCCTCAGTGCACCACCATATCCCAGACAATGCTGAAAAGAGAGAAAGAAAGAACATAATAAGAATAGGCCACAAAAAGTGAATTTCACCAATCACAGTCTCGATTAGATCACCTTTCCCTTCCGGTGTCTCCGGGACGGAAACGAAGGAAATTGGAGAAATTCAATAACATATGACATCAAAATTCATCGGAACGATTTTCCCATTCGTCAGAAAGCCAAGTAACGATGAATCGACTCACCGCAGGACTTTGTTTCACAACAGCGATGAAATAGCAGTCTCCATTCGGTTCCAGTAAAATCTCAACATGCTTGGAACATAAAGCAACAGTAGAGCTGTTTGCAATTTTCCACGCGGGAGGCGAACACGATCAAGACAGCATAGCCAATTTGGCACTTTCCCACTACACATTTAATTCCCCGGGAAGCAAATCAAATTGTTTTGTGAACAGACGTACAGCGGGAATGGAAACGGCATTTTAACCAGCTGTGTCGTTGCAACTGATCAGTAGAAATGGCAGTGGTGGGATTCGAACCCACGCCCCTGTCGAGACTGGAGCCTTAATCCAGCGCCTTAGACCGCTCGGCCACACTACCAGCGGCCGCCCAATTTTCTTGCATTTCCAATTGAGCTCCTGCATGACAACAGATGGAAAGTCACGTGAAATGGGTTCCATGATTCCTCTCCGACTCGCACGGCTGCTTGGATGTGCCGGCTACAATATCAATTTCGCAACAAATAATGATAGCTCATCAATCCGGATAAAAATCAATGGTAAGCTGAGGCTATCTTCTCAGACTCTTTTCAGCTACAAATGTATCTGTGAGTGCGTGAGCAAACATGTTCGCTTATGATTTGGTCAAATAACCATGAACTGCTTGACATTACTGCAATTTCGATTCTTGCTTTGCTAAATGATTTCACCCATTGCTCGAAACAGGACAACTTTCACGTTTACACGGAACATGAAACACACCGGACTACAGGGAAAATGCACAAAGCTGAGCAGGCCGTGTTCCACATCATACCGTGCAGCATAGTTTCAGTCACTGTGTCTGTTTTGCAGAATAAGAGTCCCAAAGAATGTTCTCCAGCCTAAAAGCGGAGGTAGCATTACAATCCGAGAACGACCGATCACAGTGTGAGGATGCTCTGACCTCGGGGCCAGTTCGAGATGCCACTTTCCTTGCCTTTTACATAAACCGTGCAATTGGCTGCAGGGATGTTCACACCTGGACATGAGCCACATCGATACAACTGAGTTGGAAACCTGCGTGGGAATCAACGAGAAGCGACTCAATAAATCTTGCTAAATTCCATGGTGCTTATTAGAAATGCAGTTTCTGTTCACCTCAATTTAAAAGGCAGTTTTTGAACATAGTAACTGAAATCAAAAGCTAATTATCTCACCCCACCTCCACTCCGGGAGAGGTGCTAACTGCACTTGATTGCTTTTTGTTCTCGATGTGAAGAGCTCTCACGCCTGAGTCACCTTCACGCCTCTTGTTGCTGAGTGACTCAAAAAGAAGGAGTTTCACCAGAGCTGCAACTGCCTCACTTTCCCAGTCGCTCTCCCCGTTGACATTTTCCTGCTCATCAGTGATTTAAAGAAAACCAAAAGGATGCGATGTTATTCTGCAGCCTCTTTGTCGATTCCTCCGTTTAAATTCCAACATGGCTTAGATCTCGGGGCGCACCTTAATACTAGCTTTGAAAGCACAGGTCCAGAGCTTCCTCTGAGAGTGCAATTTCTTTCATTGCTGTTGCTGATTGAATGAGCCACTAACGTGCGAACTGCTCCAAAACATGATTCAGGACCTCTGCTGCCAATTCTCGCACTTTGAATAACGACAGACAGCTTCCAAATGAGGCCTTTCAGATACGACTTTGGGGTACATTTGGCAGACAGAATAGTTCAGGAATCCGTGGTGCACTGTGACACCAGCGCATCACCTTCTTCCCTGTCTTTGAACCGGGCCGCCTCAGCAAGGAATGCAAATGCAGTATTGCTCTTCGTGGAAGGATCGGTAACTACACTCTCAAACTGAATGGCACATGATCAGAAGCAGTTTGTAGAATATCTTTACAATGCTCTGCACAGTAATCAAATGGAAATGCATTGCATTTCACTACGAGAGCAGATTTGTTCAAGCAAATTCGAAGGCAGGTTTGCAGATGGGAAAGCAAGCAGGAAAGCTCCGTTCTTGTCCATGTAAAAGGCTGCAGATGAAGAACAAAACAGTTTCGACCGCGGGAACCTATCTTGCGGAAGGTGAACGTGCTGATCACTATGCTACAGAAACAAGCCCACAGCCGCCCCTGCTGCAGCTCAGTGGTATCCGACACTGAAAGTTGAAGACATTCTACCTTTCACCTTTCTGTTTCCAAATGCTCGTTGTTTCATGGGAGTTGTTTAATTTTGGCTGTGTGGTATGCATGGACGAGATACACCGAAGTATCTGTTTTCACCCGGTGTAGCCCAATAACGTTGTGTTGCTTACACCGGCTTTAAAAGGATAACTTTTTAGCCGAGCTGGCCGTCGCAGTCTGTGGCACAATCTTTAGTCTGTTCGACTGCTCACTGGAAAGGTAGTATTGTGAAACACTGCAGAAACGAAGGACTTCCTTACTTTTGCTCCGACTGACCATACTCTGTGAAATTTTCCCAGATTCTCAGTTGAGGAGTTTTTGCAGCTGGAAATTATCTCAGAAAGCCTGTTAATTCGTAATGTATTGAACGAATCGCAAAACAGAAAACATTTGACACGCAACAGAAACAAAACTGGCAAACCAAATGCATTTTCAGATACAGTGAGCATGAATGCTAAACGTGAGACACTCCGAGCGCATGAGCCATAAAGTAATCTCACAACTAACATCAGGGCAATTCCAAACTACTCTTTCAATGATACTTGAGCCTCAGTGCACCACCATATCCCAGACAATGCTGAAAAGAGAGAAAGAAAGAACATAATAAGAATAGGCCACAAAAAGTGCATTTCACCAATCACAGTCTCGATTAGATCACCTTTCCCTTCCGGTGTCTCCGGGACGGAAACGAAGGAAATTGGAGAAATTCAATAACATATGACATCAAAATTCATCGGAACGATTTTCCCATTCGTCAGAAAGCCTAGTAACGATGAATCGACTCACCGCAGGACTTTGTTTCACAACAGCGATGAAATAGCAGTCTCCATTCGGTTCCAGTAAAATCTCAACATGCTTGGAACATAAAGCAACAGTAGAGCTGTTTGCAATTTTCCACGCGGGAGGCGAACACGATCAAGACAGCATAGCCAATTTGGCACTTTCCCACTACACATTTAATTCCCCGGGAAGCAAATCAAATGGTTTTGTGAACAGACGTACAGCGGGAATGGAAACAGCATTTTAACAAGCTGTGTCGTTGCAACTGATCAGTAGAAATGGCAGTGGTGGGATTCGAACCCACGCCCCTGTCGAGACTGGAGCCTTAATCCAGCGCCTTAGACCGCTCGGCCACACTACCAGCTGCGCTGCCACCCAATTTTCTTGCATTTCCAATTGAGCTCCTGCATGACAACAGATGGAAAGTCACGTGAAATGGGTTCCATGATTCCTCTCCGACTCGCACGGCTGCTTGGATGTGCCGGCTACAATATCAATTTCGCAACAAATAATGATAGCTCATCAATCCGGATAAAAATCAATGGTAAGCTGAGGCTATCTTCTCAGACTCTTTTCAGCTACAAATGTATCTGTGAGTGCGTGAGCAAACATGTTCGCTTATGATTTGGTCAAATAACCATGAACTGCTTGACATTACTGCAATTTCGATTCTTGCTTTGCTAAATGATTTCACCCATTGCTCGAAACAGGACAACTTTCACGTTTACACGGAACATGAAACACACCGGACTACAGGGAAAATGCACAAAGCTGAGCAGGCCGTGTTCCACATCATACCGTGCAGCATAGTTTCAGTCACTGTGTCTGTTTTGCAGAATAAGAGTCCCAAAGAATGTTCTCCAGCCTAAAAGCGGAGGTAGCATTACAATCCGAGAACGACCGATCACAGTGTGAGGATGCTCTGACCTCGGGGCCAGTTCGAGATGCCACTTTCCTTGCCTTTTACATAAACCGTGCAATTGGCTGCAGGGATGTTCACACCTGGACATGAGCCACATCGATACAACTGAGTTGGAAACCTGCGTGGGAATCAACGAGAAGCGACTCAATAAATCTTGCTAAATTCCATGGTGCTTATTAGAAATGCAGTTTCTGTTCACCTCAATTTAAAAGGCAGTTTTTGAACATAGTAACTGAAATCAAAAGCTAATTATCTCACCCCACCTCCACTCCGGGAGAGGTGCTAACTGCACTTGATTGCTTTTTGTTCTCGATGTGAAGAGCTCTCACGCCTGAGTCACCTTCACGCCTCTTGTTGCTGAGTGACTCAAAAAGAAGGAGTTTCACCAGAGCTGCAACTGCCTCACTTTCCCAGTCGCTCTCCCCGTTGACATTTTCCTGCTCATCAGTGATTTAAAGAAAACCAAAAGGATGCGATGTTATTCTGCAGCCTCTTTGTCGATTCCTCCGTTTAAATTCCAACATGGCTTAGATCTCGGGGCGCACCTTAATACTAGCTTTGAAAGCACAGGTCCAGAGCTTCCTCTGAGAGTGCAATTTCTTTCATTGCTGTTGCTGATTGAATGAGCCACTAACGTGCGAACTGCTCCAAAACATGATTCAGGACCTCTGCTGCCAATTCTCGCACTTTGAATAACGACAGACAGCTTCCAAATGAGGCCTTTCAGATACGACTTTGGGGTACATTTGGCAGACAGAATAGTTCAGGAATCCGTGGTGCACTGTGACACCAGCGCATCACCTTCTTCCCTGTCTTTGAACCGGGCCGCCTCAGCAAGGAATGCAAATGCAGTATTGCTCTTCGTGGAAGGATCGGTAACTACACTCTCAAACTGAATGGCACATGATCAGAAGCAGTTTGTAGAATATCTTTACAATGCTCTGCACAGTAATCAAATGGAAATGCATTGCATTTCACGACGAGAGCAGATTTGTTCAAGCAAATTCGAAGGCAGGTTTGCAGATGGGAAAGCAAGCAGGAAAGCTCCGTTCTTGTCCATGTAAAAGGCTGCAGATGAAGAACAAAACAGTTTCGACCGCGGGAACCTATCTTGCGGAAGGTGAACGTGCTGATCACTATGCTACAGAAACAAGCCCACAGCCGCCCCTGCTGCAGCTCAGTGGTATCCGACACTGAAAGTTGAAGACATTCTACCTTTCACCTTTCTGTTTCCAAATGCTCGTTGTTTCATGGGAGTTGTTTAATTTTGGCTGTGTGGTATGCATGGACGAGATACACCGAAGTATCTGTTTTCACCCGGTGTAGCCCAATAACGTTGTGTTGCTTACACCGGCTTTAAAAGGATAACTTTTTAGCCGAGCTGGTCGTCGCAGTCTGTGGCACAATCTTTAGTCTGTTCGACTGCTCACTGGAAAGGTAGTATTGTGAAACACTGCAGAAACGAAGGACTTCCTTACTTTTGCTCCGACTGACCATACTCTGTGAAATTTTCCCAGATTCTCAGTTGAGGAGTTTTTGCAGCTGGAAATTATCTCAGAAAGCCTGTTAATTCGTAATGTATTGAACGAATCGCAAAACAGAAAACATTTGACACGCAACAGAAACAAAACTGGCAAACCAAATGCATTTTCAGATACAGTGAGCATGAATGCTAAACGTGAGACACTCCGAGCGCATGAGCCATAAAGTAATCTCACAACTAACATCAGGGCAATTCCAAACTACTCTTTCAATGATACTTGAGCCTCAGTGCACCACCATATCCCAGACAATGCTGAAAAGAGAGAAAGAAAGAACATAATAAGAATAGGCCACAAAAAGTGAATTTCACCAATCACAGTCTCGATTAGATCACCTTTCCCTTCCGGTGTCTCCGGGACGGAAACGAAGGAAATTGGAGAAATTCAATAACATACGACATCAAAATTCATCGGAACGATTTTCCCATTCGTCAGAAAGCCTAGTAACGATGAATCGACTCACCGCAGGACTTTGTTTCACAACAGCGATGAAATAGCAGTCTCCATTCGGTTCCAGTAAAATCTCAACATGCTTGGAACATAAAGCAACAGTAGAGCTGTTTGCAATTTTCCACGCGGGAGGCGAAGACGATCAAGACAGCATAGCCAATTTGGCACTTTCCCACTACACATTTAATTCCCCGGGAAGCAAATCAAATTGTTTTGTGAACAGAAGTACAGCGGGAATGGAAACAGCATTTTAACAAGCTGTGTCGTTGCAACTGATCAGTAGAAATGGCAGTGGTGGGATTCGAACCCACGCCCCTGTCGAGACTGGAGCCTTAATCCAGCGCCTTAGACCGCTCGGCCACACTACCAGCTGCGCTGCCACCCAATTTTCTTGCATTTCCAATTGAGCTCCTGCATGACAACAGATGGAAAGTCACGTGAAATGGGTTCCATGATTCCTCTCCGACTCGCACGGCTGCTTGGATGTGCCGGCTACAATATCAATTTCGCAACAAATAATGATAGCTCATCAATCCGGATAAAAATCAATGGTAAGCTGAGGCTATCTTCTCAGACTCTTTTCAGCTACAAATGTATCTGTGAGTGCGTGAGCAAACATGTTCGCTTATGATTTGGTCAAATAACCATGAACTGCTTGACATTACTGCAATTTCGATTCTTGCTTTGCTAAATGATTTCACCCATTGCTCGAAACAGGACAACTTTCACGTTTACACGGAACATGAAACACACCGGACTACAGGGAAAATGCACAAAGCTGAGCAGGCCGTGTTCCACATCATACCGTGCAGCATAGTTTCAGTCACTGTGTCTGTTTTGCAGAATAAGAGTCCCAAAGAATGTTCTCCAGCCTAAAAGCGGAGGTAGCATTACAATCCGAGAACGACCGATCACAGTGTGAGGATGCTCTGACCTCGGGGCCAGTTCGAGATGCCACTTTCCTTGCCTTTTACATAAACCGTGCAATTGGCTGCAGGGATGTTCACACCTGGACATGAGCCACATCGATACAACTGAGTTGGAAACCTGCGTGGGAATCAACGAGAAGCGACTCAATAAATCTTGCTAAATTCCATGGTGCTTATTAGAAATGCAGTTTCTGTTCACCTCAATTTAAAAGGCAGTTTTTGAACATAGTAACTGAAATCAAAAGCTAATTATCTCACCCCACCTCCACTCCGGGAGAGGTGCTAACTGCACTTGATTGCTTTTTGTTCTCGATGTGAAGAGCTCTCACGCCTGAGTCACCTTCACGCCTCTTGTTGCTGAGTGACTCAAAAAGAAGGAGTTTCACCAGAGCTGCAACTGCCTCACTTTCCCAGTCGCTCTCCCCGTTGACATTTTCCTGCTCATCAGTGATTTAAAGAAAACCAAAAGGATGCGATGTTATTCTGCAGCCTCTTTGTCGATTCCTCCGTTTAAATTCCAACATGGCTTAGATCTCGGGGCGCACCTTAATACTAGCTTTGAAAGCACAGGTCCAGAGCTTCCTCTGAGAGTGCAATTTCTTTCATTGCTGTTGCTGATTGAATGAGCCACTAACGTGCGAACTGCTCCAAAACATGATTCAGGACCTCTGGTGCCAATTCTCGCACTTTGAATAACGACAGACAGCTTCCAAATGAGGCCTTTCAGATACGACTTTGGGGTACATTTGGCAGACAGAATAGTTCAGGAATCCGTGGTGCACTGTGACACCAGCGCATCACCTTCTTCCCTGTCTTTGAACCGGGCCGCCTCAGCAAGGAATGCAAATGCAGTATTGCTCTTCGTGGAAGGATCGGTAACTACACTCTCAAACTGAATGGCACATGATCAGAAGCAGTTTGTAGAATATCTTTACAATGCTCTGCACAGTAATCAAATGGAAATGCATTGCATTTCACGACGAGAGCAGATTTGTTCAAGCAAATTCGAAGGCAGGTTTGCAGATGGGAAAGCAAGCAGGAAAGCTCCGTTCTTGTCCATGTAAAAGGCTGCAGATGAAGAACAAAACAGTTTCGACCGCGGGAACCTATCTTGCGGAAGGTGAACGTGCTGATCACTATGCTACAGAAACAAGCCCACAGCCGCCCCTGCTGCAGCTCAGTGGTATCCGACACTGAAAGTTGAAGACATTCTACCTTTCACCTTTCTGTTTCCAAATGCTCGTTGTTTCATGGGAGTTGTTTAATTTTGGCTGTGTGGTATGCATGGACGAGATACACCGAAGTATCTGTTTTCACCCGGTGTAGCCCAATAACGTTGTGTTGCTTACACCGGCTTTAAAAGGATAACTTTTTAGCCGAGCTGGTCGTCGCAGTCTGTGGCACAATCTTTAGTCTGTTCGACTGCTCACTGGAAAGGTAGTATTGTGAAACACTGCAGAAACGAAGGACTTCCTTACTTTTGCTCCGACTGACCATACTCTGTGAAATTTTCCCAGATTCTCAGTTGAGGAGTTTTTGCAGCTGGAAATTATCTCAGAAAGCCTGTTAATTCGTAATGTATTGAACGAATCGCAAAACAGAAAACATTTGACACGCAACAGAAACAAAACTGGCAAACCAAATGCATTTTCAGATACAGTGAGCATGAATGCTAAACGTGAGACACTCCGAGCGCATGAGCCATAAAGTAATCTCACAACTAACATCAGGGCAATTCCAAACTACTCTTTCAATGATACTTGAGCCTCAGTGCACCACCATATCCCAGACAATGCTGAAAAGAGAGAAAGAAAGAACATAATAAGAATAGGCCACAAAAAGTGAATTTCACCAATCACAGTCTCGATTAGATCACCTTTCCCTTCCGGTGTCTCCGGGACGGAAACGAAGGAAATTGGAGAAATTCAATAACATACGACATCAAAATTCATCGGAACGATTTTCCCATTCGTCAGAAAGCCTAGTAACGATGAATCGACTCACCGCAGGACTTTGTTTCACAACAGCGATGAAATAGCAGTCTCCATTCGGTTCCAGTAAAATCTCAACATGCTTGGAACATAAAGCAACAGTAGAGCTGTTTGCAATTTTCCACGCGGGAGGCGAAGACGATCAAGACAGCATAGCCAATTTGGCACTTTCCCACTACACATTTAATTCCCCGGGAAGCAAATCAAATTGTTTTGTGAACAGAAGTACAGCGGGAATGGAAACAGCATTTTAACAAGCTGTGTCGTTGCAACTGATCAGTAGAAATGGCAGTGGTGGGATTCGAACCCACGCCCCTGTCGAGACTGGAGCCTTAATCCAGCGCCTTAGACCGCTCGGCCACACTACCAACGGCCGCCCAATTTTCTTGCATTTCCAATTGAGCTCCTGCATGACAACAGATGGAAAGTCACGTGAAATGGGTTCCATGATTCCTCTCCGACTCGCACGGCTGCTTGGATGTGCCGGCTACAATATCAATTTCGCAACAAATAATGATAGCTCATCAATCCGGATAAAAATCAATGGTAAGCTGAGGCTATCTTCTCAGACTCTTTTCAGCTACAAATGTATCTGTGAGTGCGTGAGCAAACATGTTCGCTTATGATTTGGTCAAATAACCATGAACTGCTTGACATTACTGCAATTTCGATTCTTGCTTTGCTAAATGATTTCACCCATTGCTCGAAACAGGACAACTTTCACGTTTACACGGAACATGAAACACACCGGACTACAGGGAAAATGCACAAAGCTGAGCAGGCCGTGTTCCACATCATACCGTGCAGCATAGTTTCAGTCACTGTGTCTGTTTTGCAGAATAAGAGTCCCAAAGAATGTTCTCCAGCCTAAAAGCGGAGGTAGCATTACAATCCGAGAACGACCGATCACAGTGTGAGGATGCTCTGACCTCGGGGCCAGTTCGAGATGCCACTTTCCTTGCCTTTTACATAAACCGTGCAATTGGCTGCAGGGATGTTCACACCTGGACATGAGCCACATCGATACAACTGAGTTGGAAACCTGCGTGGGAATCAACGAGAAGCGACTCAATAAATCTTGCTAAATTCCATGGTGCTTATTAGAAATGCAGTTTCTGTTCACCTCAATTTAAAAGGCAGTTTTTGAACATAGTAACTGAAATCAAAAGCTAATTATCTCACCCCACCTCCACTCCGGGAGAGGTGCTAACTGCACTTGATTGCGTTTTGTTCTCGATGTGAAGAGCTCTCACGCCTGAGTCACCTTCACGCCTCTTGTTGCTGAGTGACTCAAAAAGAAGGAGTTTCACCAGAGCTGCAACTGCCTCACTTTCCCAGTCGCTCTCCCCGTTGACATTTTCCTGCTCATCAGTGATTTAAAGAAAACCAAAAGGATGCGATGTTATTCTGCAGCCTCTTTGTCGATTCCTCCGTTTAAATTCCAACATGGCTTAGATCTCGGGGCGCACCTTAATACTAGCTTTGAAAGCACAGGTCCAGAGCTTCCTCTGAGAGTGCAATTTCTTTCATTGCTGTTGCTGATTGAATGAGCCACTAACGTGCGAACTGCTCCAAAACATGATTCAGGACCTCTGGTGCCAATTCTCGCACTTTGAATAACGACAGACAGCTTCCAAATGAGGCCTTTCAGATACGACTTTGGGGTACATTTGGCAGACAGAATAGTTCAGGAATCCGTGGTGCACTGTGACACCAGCGCATCACCTTCTTCCCTGTCTTTGAACCGGGCCGCCTCAGCAAGGAATGCAAATGCAGTATTGCTCTTCGTGGAAGGATCGGTAACTACACTCTCAAACTGAATGGCACATGATCAGAAGCAGTTTGTAGAATATCTTTACAATGCTCTGCACAGTAATCAAATGGAAATGCATTGCATTTCACGACGAGAGCAGATTTGTTCAAGCAAATTCGAAGGCAGGTTTGCAGATGGGAAAGCAAGCAGGAAAGCTCCGTTCTTGTCCATGTAAAAGGCTGCAGATGAAGAACAAAACAGTTTCGACCGCGGGAACCTATCTTGCGGAAGGTGAACGTGCTGATCACTATGCTACAGAAACAAGCCCACAGCCGCCCCTGCTGCAGCTCAGTGGTATCCGACACTGAAAGTTGAAGACATTCTACCTTTCACCTTTCTGTTTCCAAATGCTCGTTGTTTCATGGGAGTTGTTTAATTTTGGCTGTGTGGTATGCATGGACGAGATACACCGAAGTATCTGTTTTCACCCGGTGTAGCCCAATAACGTTGTGTTGCTTACACCGGCTTTAAAAGGATAACTTTTTAGCCGAGCTGGTCGTCGCAGTCTGTGGCACAATCTTTAGTCTGTTCGACTGCTCACTGGAAAGGTAGTATTGTGAAACACTGCAGAAACGAAGGACTTCCTTACTTTTGCTCCGACTGACCATACTCTGTGAAATTTTCCCAGATTCTCAGTTGAGGAGTTTTTGCAGCTGGAAATTATCTCAGAAAGCCTGTTAATTCGTAATGTATTGAACGAATCGCAAAACAGAAAACATTTGACACGCAACAGAAACAAAACTGGCAAACCAAATGCATTTTCAGATACAGTGAGCATGAATGCTAAACGTGAGACACTCCGAGCGCATGAGCCATAAAGTAATCTCACAACTAACATCAGGGCAATTCCAAACTACTCTTTCAATGATACTTGAGCCTCAGTGCACCACCATATCCCAGACAATGCTGAAAAGAGAGAAAGAAAGAACATAATAAGAATAGGCCACAAAAAGTGAATTTCACCAATCACAGTCTCGATTAGATCACCTTTCCCTTCCGGTGTCTCCGGGACGGAAACGAAGGAAATTGGAGAAATTCAATAACATACGACATCAAAATTCATCGGAACGATTTTCCCATTCGTCAGAAAGCCAAGTAACGATGAATCGACTCACCGCAGGACTTTGTTTCACAACAGCGATGAAATAGCAGTCTCCATTCGGTTCCAGTAAAATCTCAACATGCTTGGAACATAAAGCAACAGTAGAGCTGTTTGCAATTTTCCACGCGGGAGGCGAACACGATCAAGACAGCATAGCCAATTTGGCACTTTCCCACTACACATTTAATTCCCCGGGAAGCAAATCAAATTGTTTTGTGAACAGAAGTACAGCGGGAATGGAAACAGCATTTTAACAAGCTGTGTCGTTGCAACTGATCAGTAGAAATGGCAGTGGTGGGATTCGAACCCACGCCCCTGTCGAGACTGGAGCCTTAATCCAGCGCCTTAGACCGCTCGGCCACACTACCAACGGCCGCCCAATTTTCTTGCATTTCCAATTGAGCTCCTGCATGACAACAGATGGAAAGTCACGTGAAATGGGTTCCATGATTCCTCTCCGACTCGCACGGCTGCTTGGATGTGCCGGCTGCAATATCAATTTCGCAACAAATAATGATAGGTCATCAATCCGGATAAAAATCAATGGTAAGCTGAGGCTATCTTCTCAGACTCTTTTCAGCTACAAATGTATCTGTGAGTGCGTGAGCAAACATGTTCGCTTATGATTTGGTCAAATAACCATGAACTGCTTGACATTACTGCAATTTCGATTCTTGCTTTGCTAAATGATTTCACCCATTGCTCGAAACAGGACAACTTTCACGTTTACACGGAACATGAAACACACCGGACTACAGGGAAAATGCACAAAGCTGAGCAGGCCGTGTTCCACATCATACCGTGCAGCATAGTTTCAGTCACTGTGTCTGTTTTGCAGAATAAGAGTCCCAAAGAATGTTCTCCAGCCTAAAAGCGGAGGTAGCATTACAATCCGAGAACGACCGATCACAGTGTGAGGATGCTCTGACCTCGGGGCCAGTTCGAGATGCCACTTTCCTTGCCTTTTACATAAACCGTGCAATTGGCTGCAGGGATGTTCACACCTGGACATGAGCCACATCGATACAACTGAGTTGGAAACCTGCGTGGGAATCAACGAGAAGCGACTCAATAAATCTTGCTAAATTCCATGGTGCTTATTAGAAATGCAGTTTCTGTTCACCTCAATTTAAAAGGCAGTTTTTGAACATAGTAACTGAAATCAAAAGCTAATTATCTCACCCCACCTCCACTCCGGGAGAGGTGCTAACTGCACTTGATTGCGTTTTGTTCTCGATGTGAAGAGCTCTCACGCCTGAGTCACCTTCACGCCTCTTGTTGCTGAGTGACTCAAAAAGAAGGAGTTTCACCAGAGCTGCAACTGCCTCACTTTCCCAGTCGCTCTCCCCGTTGACATTTTCCTGCTCATCAGTGATTTAAAGAAAACCAAAAGGATGCGATGTTATTCTGCAGCCTCTTTGTCGATTCCTCCGTTTAAATTCCAACATGGCTTAGATCTCGGGGCGCACCTTAATACTAGCTTTGAAAGCACAGGTCCAGAGCTTCCTCTGAGAGTGCAATTTCTTTCATTGCTGTTGCTGATTGAATGAGCCACTAACGTGCGAACTGCTCCAAAACATGATTCAGGACCTCTGGTGCCAATTCTCGCACTTTGAATAACGACAGACAGCTTCCAAATGAGGCCTTTCAGATACGACTTTGGGGTACATTTGGCAGACAGAATAGTTCAGGAATCCGTGGTGCACTGTGACACCAGCGCATCACCTTCTTCCCTGTCTTTGAACCGGGCCGCCTCAGCAAGGAATGCAAATGCAGTATTGCTCTTCGTGGAAGGATCGGTAACTACACTCTCAAACTGAATGGCACATGATCAGAAGCAGTTTGTAGAATATCTTTACAATGCTCTGCACAGTAATCAAATGGAAATGCATTGCATTTCACTACGAGAGCAGATTTGTTCAAGCAAATTCGAAGGCAGGTTTGCAGATGGGAAAGCAAGCAGGAAAGCTCCGTTCTTGTCCATGTAAAAGGCTGCAGATGAAGAACAAAACAGTTTCGACCGCGGGAACCTATCTTGCGGAAGGTGAACGTGCTGATCACTATGCTACAGAAACAAGCCCACAGCCGCCCCTGCTGCAGCTCAGTGGTATCCGACACTGAAAGTTGAAGACATTCTACCTTTCACCTTTCTGTTTCCAAATGCTCGTTGTTTCATGGGAGTTGTTTAATTTTGGCTGTGTGGTATGCATGGACGAGATACACCGAAGTATCTGTTTTCACCCGGTGTAGCCCAATAACGTTGTGTTGCTTACACCGGCTTTAAAAGGATAACTTTTTAGCCGAGCTGGTCGTCGCAGTCTGTGGCACAATCTTTAGTCTGTTCGACTGCTCACTGGAAAGGTAGTATTGTGAAACACTGCAGAAACGAAGGACTTCCTTACTTTTGCTCCGACTGACCATACTCTGTGAAATTTTCCCAGATTCTCAGTTGAGGAGTTTTTGCAGCTGGAAATTATCTCAGAAAGCCTGTTAATTCGTAATGTATTGAACGAATCGCAAAACAGAAAACATTTGACACGCAACAGAAACAAAACTGGCAAACCAAATGCATTTTCAGATACAGTGAGCATGAATGCTAAATGTGAGACACTCCGAGCGCATGAGCCATAAAGTAATCTCACAACTAACATCAGGGCAATTCCAAACTACTCTTTCAATGATACTTGAGCCTCAGTGCACCACCATATCCCAGACAATGCTGAAAAGAGAGAAAGAAAGAACATAATAAGAATAGGCCACAAAAAGTGAATTTCACCAATCACAGTCTCGATTAGATCACCTTTCCCTTCCGGTGTCTCCGGGACGGAAACGAAGGAAATTGGAGAAATTCAATAACATACGACATCAAAATTCATCGGAACGATTTTCCCATTCGTCAGAAAGCCAAGTAACGATGAATCGACTCACCGCAGGACTTTGTTTCACAACAGCGATGAAATAGCAGTCTCCATTCGGTTCCAGTAAAATCTCAACATGCTTGGAACATAAAGCAACAGTAGAGCTGTTTGCAATTTTCCACGCGGGAGGCGAACACGATCAAGACAGCATAGACAATTTGGCACTTTCCCACTACACATTTAATTCCCCGGGAAGCAAATCAAATTGTTTTGTGAACAGAAGTACAGCGGGAATGGAAACAGCATTTTAACAAGCTGTGTCGTTGCAACTGATCAGTAGAAATGGCAGTGGTGGGATTCGAACCCACGCCCCTGTCGAGACTAGAGCCTTAATCCAGCGCCTTAGACCGCTCGGCCACACTACCAACGGCCGCCCAATTTTCTTGCATTTCCAATTGAGCTCCTGCATGACAACAGATGGAAAGTCACGTGAAATGGGTTCCATGATTCCTCTCCGACTCGCACGGCTGCTTGGATGTGCCGGCTACAATATCAATTTCGCAACAAATAATGATAGCTCATCAATCCGGATAAAAATCAATGGTAAGCTGAGGCTATCTTCTCAGACTCTTTTCAGCTACAAATGTATCTGTGAGTGCGTGAGCAAACATGTTCGCTTATGATTTGGTCAAATAACCATGAACTGCTTGACATTACTGCAATTTCGATTCTTGCTTTGCTAAATGATTTCACCCATTGCTCGAAACAGGACAACTTTCACGTTTACACGGAACATGAAACACACCGGACTACAGGGAAAATGCACAAAGCTGAGCAGGCCGTGTTCCACATCATACCGTGCAGCATAGTTTCAGTCACTGTGTCTGTTTTGCAGAATAAGAGTCCCAAAGAATGTTCTCCAGCCTAAAAGCGGAGGTAGCATTACAATCCGAGAACGACCGATCACAGTGTGAGGATGCTCTGACCTCGGGGCCAGTTCGAGATGCCACTTTCCTTGCCTTTTACATAAACCGTGCAATTGGCTGCAGGGATGTTCACACCTGGACATGAGCCACATCGATACAACTGAGTTGGAAACCTGCGTGGGAATCAACGAGAAGCGACTCAATAAATCTTGCTAAATTCCATGGTGCTTATTAGAAATGCAGTTTCTGTTCACCTCAATTTAAAAGGCAGTTTTTGAACATAGTAACTGAAATCAAAAGCTAATTATCTCACCCCACCTCCACTCCGGGAGAGGTGCTAACTGCACTTGATTGCTTTTTGTTCTCGATGTGAAGAGCTCTCACGCCTGAGTCACCTTCACGCCTCTTGTTGCTGAGTGACTCAAAAAGAAGGAGTTTCACCAGAGCTGCAACTGCCTCACTTTCCCAGTCGCTCTCCCCGTTGACATTTTCCTGCTCATCAGTGATTTAAAGAAAACCAAAAGGATGCGATGTTATTCTGCAGCCTCTTTGTCGATTCCTCCGTTTAAATTCCAACATGGCTTAGATCTCGGGGCGCACCTTAATACTAGCTTTGAAAGCACAGGTCCAGAGCTTCCTCTGAGAGTGCAATTTCTTTCATTGCTGTTGCTGATTGAATGAGCCACTAACGTGCGAACTGCTCCAAAACATGATTCAGGACCTCTGGTGCCAATTCTCGCACTTTGAATAACGACAGACAGCTTCCAAATGAGGCCTTTCAGATACGACTTTGGGGTACATTTGGCAGACAGAATAGTTCAGGAATCCGTGGTGCACTGTGACACCAGCGCATCACCTTCTTCCCTGTCTTTGAACCGGGCCGCCTCAGCAAGGAATGCAAATGCAGTATTGCTCTTCGTGGAAGGATCGGTAACTACACTCTCAAACTGAATGGCACATGATCAGAAGCAGTTTGTAGAATATCTTTACAATGCTCTGCACAGTAATCAAATGGAAATGCATTGCATTTCACTACGAGAGCAGATTTGTTCAAGCAAATTCGAAGGCAGGTTTGCAGATGGGAAAGCAAGCAGGAAAGCTCCGTTCTTGTCCATGTAAAAGGCTGCAGATGAAGAACAAAACAGTTTCGACCGCGGGAACCTATCTTGCGGAAGGTGAACGTGCTGATCACTATGCTACAGAAACAAGCCCACAGCCGCCCCTGCTGCAGCTCAGTGGTATCCGACACTGAAAGTTGAAGACATTCTACCTTTCACCTTTCTGTTTCCAAATGCTCGTTGTTTCATGGGAGTTGTTTAATTTTGGCTGTGTGGTATGCATGGACGAGATACACCGAAGTATCTGTTTTCACCCGGTGTAGCCCAATAACGTTGTGTTGCTTACACCGGCTTTAAAAGGATAACTTTTTAGCCGAGCTGGTCGTCGCAGTCTGTGGCACAATCTTTAGTCTGTTCGACTGCTCACTGGAAAGGTAGTATTGTGAAACACTGCAGAAACGAAGGACTTCCTTACTTTTGCTCCGACTGACCATACTCTGTGAAATTTTCCCAGATTCTCAGTTGAGGAGTTTTTGCAGCTGGAAATTATCTCAGAAAGCCTGTTAATTCGTAATGTATTGAACGAATCGCAAAACAGAAAACATTTGACACGCAACAGAAACAAAACTGGCAAACCAAATGCATTTTCAGATACAGTGAGCATGAATGCTAAACGTGAGACACTCCGAGCGCATGAGCCATAAAGTAATCTCACAACTAACATCAGGGCAATTCCAAACTACTCTTTCAATGATACTTGAGCCTCAGTGCACCACCATATCTCAGACAATGCTGAAAAGAGAGAAAGAAAGAACATAATAAGAATAAGCCACAAAAAGTGAATTTCACCAATTACAGTCTCGATTAGATCACCTTTCCCTTCCGGTGTTTCCGGAACGGAAACGAAGGAAATTGGAGAAATTCAATAACATATGACATCAAAATTCATCGGAACGATTTTCCCATTCGTCAGAAAGCCAAGTAACGATGAATCGACTCACCGCAGGACTTTGTTTCACAACAGCGATGAAATAGCAGTCTCCATTCGGTTCCAGTAAAATCTCAACATGCTTGGAACATAAAGCAACAGTAGAGCTGTTTGCAATTTTCCACGCGGGAGGCGAACACGATCAAGACAGCATAGACAATTTGGCACTTTCCCACTACACATTTAATTCCCCGGGAAGCAAATCAAATTTTTTTGTGAACAGAAGTACAGCGGGAATGGAAACAGCATTTTAACAATGCTGTGTCGTTGCAACTGATCAGTAGAAATGACAGTGGTGGGTTCGAACCCACGCCCCGATCGAGACTGGAGCCTTAATCCAGCGCCTTAGACCGCTCGGCCACACTACCAGCTGCGCTGCCACCCCATTTTCTTGCATTTCCAATTGAGCTCCTGCATGACAACAGATGGAAAGTCACTCACTTATCTTTCACCTTTCTGTTTCCAACAGCTCATTGTTGTCCAGGGTAATTGACATCTTGAAAAAGTTAAAACAAATGACAGTTGAAATTGGTGACAAAATTGAGCCAAGGATGTCGTCAATGTTTGGTCTATAGGGTGAGGTGGAACAGGCTGGACATCTTTCCCGACAGCGTAACGGCTGCGACATGATTTTATGGAAGGGTTGTAAACTGAGTATTTTCGTGTTTTACCCAAGCTGGGGTGAGTTGAAAACTCGAGAGCATAGGTTTACGGTGAGTGATCTGAAATTGACAAAGGACCTGAGGCACATTTCCCACACACAAGGTTGTGCGTGTATGAAATGAGCTACCAGAGGGAGTGGAGTAGGCTATTGCACTTAAGAAAATTGCAATGGTAATCGAATGAGTTTCTGGATAGGATGGGTTTAGAGGGATTGAGGCCAAATGCTGGGGAACGGGACTTGTTTAATTTTGGTTATATGGCGAGCATGGATGAGATACACTGAAGTATCTGTTTCCACGCGGTGTTCCCCAATAACATTGTGTTGCTTACACCGGTTTTAAAGAATTACCATCATAGCAGCAGGGACACTTGGCAATGTTGGTTGGTTTTGTGATTGAAAGTCTTTGTCCAGCGGGTGTGCCACAGGGATCTGTGCATTATGGGCATTAATTGCTCGGATGTGAATGCAGAAGGTATCATTATTGGTTTGCAAATGACAGGAAAGGTGAGGGTGTTGTCCACAGTGTGAGGATGGTCTCAGGCTACAGTCTGAAGGTTGAGTCTGAGACAGAATTTCAAGAGAGTAATTTCAATTAATAAGCAGGCAAGAGCACAGCAGGCATTAAGGGAAAACTATCAATTAAACTGCATTACCTCAATGTAAAAGACTTGAAAAGTAAGGCAGATGAACACTCGGTTGGATGGGATCATGGGAATGGTAAATCACAGGAGTTACAGAAACACAGCTGAATGAGGGCCTCGACAGGCAGCTCAAAGTTCCAGGGCACAGATGCTATAGGAAGGATAGAATGGGAAGCAAGAGAGGAGGGGAATTGGTGATTTTGATCAGTGAAAACATCACTGCAACACTTAGAGAGCATATTACTCGAGAACTGCCAGCGAAGCTTTATTCATGGAACTGAGAAATATGGCTGGATGATCAGTTTGATATGACGGTAGTACAGGTCCGCAGTAGTCAGCGGGAAATTGAACAGCAAATACGTCGGAGATCTCAGATATCTGTAAGAATGATAGGGTGGTAATGGTCGGGGATTTTAATTTTCTCAACCTCGACTTCCTGCAGCAAGGTAGGGGTTGCGCACCTCGATATTTGCTGTGGGGAAAAAGGGGAATCCAGGAGAAAACAGTACAAGGAGCGCACTGTCACAGCAATGCCCCACCCACCCCCTTTCCACGGTCACCTTCTGCCCCAAGTGTAACAGAGTCTGTGGAAGGCCCAATTGGTCTGTACACCCACCAACAGATTCCCCTGAGAATGGGAGAGAATCAGCCTTGTCTGTGACCCATTACCAATGAGATGGTGAGATAGGAAGATTGAATCCATTCACTATTATCCCAGTGCATTTGTTACAAATTCCAATAATTCCCTGTTAATGCAGTGTCTAAAACTGGAATGCTTATAAGGGGCCCTGAACACCTGTCCGTCCAGTCCTATGTTCTGATCCTTATTACCCAGAATTTGGTCTCCGACTGTTTGATAATCTGAAGCCACATATTGTCTTAGCCATCTATTGCAATCTCTAATGGTGAGAGTTCCCCGTTCTGCTTTCCATTCTGCCTGACCTTCCACAATGTTGTGTCCTGTGAATATTAATACCTCACCTTTTTGTTCACCTTGTGACCGTGTCTCCGTGATGGTGATTAGATAGAAATCACAAGTCACACGAGCAAATCCCTTATTGCAAATGCTTCATGCACTCAAATTAAGAAGCATTAATTTACTTTAAAAATCACAATTTCCTGTTACAAACTTATCTGTTGATGTACAATTTTACTTAAACTCAGTGTCTTCCTGTTTCTTTCTGTTTCTCCTCAGTCACATCCCCAAGTTTCAATATTTCAACATTTCTCTATGGAATTGGGAATTTCCTTTCAGCTGAGCCCTGTCCCTTCTTTTCTGTGTCAGTTTAAAGCACTCTACATAATCCCGGTCATATGATTGACCAGGTCCCAGCGCTGTACCATCCCTGTAAAATAGCTGACTCCGCTCTGAGTACTGGTAGCAGTGCTCACTGCAGCAGAACCACTTCTTTTGACACCATGGTTTCATCCTGATACCTTCCTGCGCTCTAATGATATCACTCATTAACTCTCCATGTGGTATGCCTCAATGTCTAACTGCTGCCTCTGTCAATGCCTTTCGCTTTTACAGCTGGTCTAAGATCCTGAGATAACAGAATTCTTCACTCCAGAGAGAGGAGGCAGCAGAAGTCTGGGACGGAGACTGGCTTTCTCTAGATCTCTGTTGGACTCAGTGCTCCTCTACATGAGTAATCCTCACTGCATCATTCTAATTACCCATTCTGTCTGTTTCTCTGTCTCCTGCAGATACTCAGGATATTCCAACTCCTGTCTCATCCATCACCACATTGAAGATGGTTGGTCAGCCAGAGAGAGATCGAGAGGCAGGTCTAAAGCCTTTAGTAAATTCTGCAACCAGTAAAGTCACTCACAGTAAACAGCACAGGGAGAAGTTAGTGGCCTCTAACTTTCGACCCGGAAGACAACACTCAGATATAATGCTGGTCACTACAAATCTTTCTACCTTTCACATCCTCCCCTTATGACTACAATAGTCATTTCCATTACCTTCATGTGCTGCCCTAATTCTGTCTGTGACTCTCACCATGTCCCACCCCTACAGCCCACCATTTTTCTGAATATCCTCCTTCAAACGCTCCCTATCTATGTCACCTGTTCCAGCCTCCACAATTCTCCTTATCATTGGAAAAAACCTTCCATTCAAAGCTGATCAAATATCCTCTAACTCTCCTGATCGATCTAACTACTTTTAGTTGTGAAACTCTCATTATTTCTGCAAAATACTATCCAATAGGATTTAAAGCCCTCCCTGCCGTTGCATGGTCCTCCCATCCATACAACAGTCCCTGTCTTTGTAACATTGTCCTGCATCTTTCAACCTCCTGTTTGCTGAATCCTCTTCAGCCACTGCAATTTCTCTATTTCTGTCACTTTCCCCTCCTCTTCGAAACCGCCATCTATTTAATACCACGCAGTCTCTGCAGCCCTCCCTATTTCTAATCACCAACTGCCTCTACAACCCTCCCTACATCCTTTCCCACTTCCAGCCCCTTCAGCACCTTATATAAATGCAAACACCCCATTTGCCAAGGCTACTCCAGGTCCGACAATATCTGTCAGAATCTGAAGTCCACACTCACTCTAACCTGCAATTCTCTCTCTAATCCATTAACATCTGCAGCCACCACTGCTGTGTGTACTTTTCTTCAGTCCTGCAGTCCCATTAAGCTTCACAAGCTTGCATTAACTAAAGCCTGTGTATCTTAGTAATGTCCTAAAAACTTTCATGTCTCTGTAAACTGCTCCAAATTATCCACTATCTCCATAAACATCTACAGTTCATAAAGCTGTCCCCTTCTGTATAACCTCTTCCAGTCCTGTCAACAGCCCCAATCTATGGTGCCCCTTTAATGTTCCCTTGTTGTGTAATCACTTTAAGACCCTGACGAATTCCTGATCTTATCACCAACTGCAATCTTTGTGACTGTCCAGTTCCAATAAGACTCACTTTCAGTGCCAACTCATCCAGTCTCTACATCCATCTATAATCTCCTTATCCTTCTCCAATTCTTTGATGCTAATTAAATTAAATTTCACCATCTTTCCCTCCACCCTCCCGACCACAGGAAACTCTTTCAGCTTGTGCAACACTCCCCATCTGTGTATCTGTCTCCAACCCAGCAACCTGGCATTCTCCCTTGCCTTTCTATCTATGTCGTCTCCAGGACCTAGAGGCCCTCTTGTATCTGTAAGCATCTTCAGTCATTACAACCTGCCATATCTCTGTTAGTATACACGGTTCTCTTCTCCCTGAAACACCCCCTGTCTCTACCTCTCAGTCTGCCTGCCTCTCCCTACATCCATACCTATCCCTATCTCCAGAATGGAATCCAACTCCCTCTATCACTGTAAATTCCTCCAATCACCAAACACCTTTGTCCCATTGACATTCTTGACCAGATGTAACTCTGTTTAACTCTAGCATCCTCGAGCCCCTGTAAGCCTCCCTAAATCTGTAACCTCTTCTCATCTGTTCAGCCCCCCAGTACTGAGGAATGACTCTCTGCATTCGCCAAAAGGCAGATGGAATGACAGTGAACAGACGTAATGGAACCGTCATTCCGGAGATGTAGCTGCAGAATGACCATTGCTGGGAAGGGAATATTGAAGGGTTTTTGGGATCTCGGCAGGCTAGGCAAAAAGCCAGCAAGTTGTGAAGAAAGAATGAGATTAATGCATTAATGAGACAGTCATGTGGATCTGAAGATCAAATGTTGGAATCTATTTGGGTGGAGCTGAGAATAAACAAGCAGCAGCAGCCCTTATCAGAAATTCTTTTATAGGCACCAGGCACTGATGGTAATGTCAATATGGTTACGGTCAGGTTACTGAATATACTTGTAGCAAGGGCAGTACAGTAACTGTGTGACAGTGGTCTCCATCCCGACTAGATATCAGGGCTGTATCGGATAGAATCCAGGATTACACATGAGATGTTTTTCTATAAGATCATATCAAGGAGCCAGCCACAAAATTGTCTATTGTAGATTAAATGCAGTGTAATTATAAATATCTCATAATCTCATTATAAAGGAGTTTTGTGAGCAGTGACCCACAATGTTATAATGTAGATATGGTGTCTGAGTTAAGACCATGAGATGTACGAGTGTGGGCGGTCCTCTAAGCAGAAATGTGTGTGAAGTTTTGAAGTGGCTTTTACACAGAAACATGAACAGGCAGAGAATAGAGGGATATGGATCATGTGCAGGCAGGTGGTATATGTCGAGAACAGCACCATGGACAAGCACAGCCATGGTGGGCCGAAGGGTCTATAGCTGTGCAGTACTGTTCTATTTTCTAACTTCCCAGCATCTACCATGTCAACGCCCTTCAGAATCTTGGAAGTTACATTCAATTCCTGTCTCATTTTTCTAAACATCAATGGGTTCAACCTCAATCTCCTTCACCTCTTCCCATTTGAAAGTTCATCCATTCTCAGGATTAGCCGAGTTACCCTTCTGTGGCCTGCCTCCGTTGGAAGAATATCTTTCCTTCGGGCACTCATGCCGTTCATAATATTGTAGGTGTGGTCTGACTCGTATCTTGTATAGTTTTTGCAAGACAACATTCCCTTTGTAATAAGTGGCCGCATTGTATTTGCCTTCTCTAATACCTGCTGAGCCTGGGAGCTACCTTTTTCAGATTGACAAACAAGAACTCCGTCAACCCCTTCTGCTGTCAGTCTGAAACCAAATCGTGTTAGCCTGACAGCATGCTGATATACTTTAGAAAGGATATGTGAATAAACAATAATTGGACCCTTAGAAACACATTTTGTAAAATAAAATGTGTTTTTGAACCAGTTGGACTTTATTTGTTGTTGTAAATATAAATGGCAGAATAGATAAGGGTGTAGGTGGGGCGTGTTGTTATGGGGGATACGTTCTATGTGAATTTTCAGAAGCCTTTATGTAAGTTTCAGTAAGGGCTGAGGGGTAACTTGTTCAAGGATAGTGCCCATTAAATATAAATAAGATCTTCTATGTGTAGAAACAGAGGATTTGGATGCGATATTAACCAAAATAAATCTTGTGGAGAAAGACATGGAAGCTCAGGAACTTTGGGAAATAATAGTGATGCCTTGGAAAGAATCATCAACAGAGAATATAAAGTGCTGGAATCTTAAAACAAATAAAGGTAGATCCATCCTCAGTAGCTCATTAGGTCGAACCTAGATTTTTTTTTGTGGGAAGCGAGGGAAGAGATTGCAGTGTCCCTAACAAAGATAGTTATATTTTCAACAGACACAGTGAGGTGTCGGAAGACTGCAGGGCGGCTAATGCTGTTTCATCACTTAAAGGTTGCAGAGAAAAGCCAGGAAATTACAGCCCCGTGAGCCCAATGATGGGGAACTTGTTGGAGGAGATTCTGATAGAAAGGAGCGACGCATATTTAGAAGGCAAGGGTTGATTCAAGATGGTCAGCATGGCTTTGTGAGTGGGAAACCGTGTTTCACAAACCGGAGTGACTCTTTGAGGAGGTGGCCAAAGATGGATGAAGGCAGAGCAGTGAACATTGTCCAAATGGTCTTTAGTGACATATTTAACACTGTTCGAAGGGATGTAGACTATCTAGTCAAGATGAACAAGGAAGCTTATTTAAGGTTGACGAAGCAAGGACAGACAGGGCTTTGTAGAGTTACGTGGAGAAACATGGTGGCTCATAGGTCCAGAGACCCGATTTTGATTCCAGCCTCAGGTAACTGTCTGTCTGGAGTTTGCACATTCTCCCCATGTCTGTGTGGATTTCCTCCAGGTGCTCCGGTTTCCACCCACAGTGCAAAGATGTGCAGGTTGGGTGACTCAGCCAT
Source organism: Hemiscyllium ocellatum (assembly GCF_020745735.1). Taxonomy (NCBI): domain Eukaryota; kingdom Metazoa; phylum Chordata; class Chondrichthyes; order Orectolobiformes; family Hemiscylliidae; genus Hemiscyllium; species Hemiscyllium ocellatum. The sequence goes on along the minus strand of NW_026869216.1, from coordinate 106,022 downwards.
GGTAAATTACCCATAGTGTTCACGAATGTGTAGGTTTGGTGCATTAGTCAGGGCAAATGGGGAGTAATGGGGTGGGGGAATATTTCTGAGTGGGATACGCTTTAGAGTAAGCGTATAGAATTGTTGGGCCAAATGGCCTGTTTCCACACTGTAGGGATTCTTTGAAGGTAGCTAGAAAGGAACTAAGAATTGACTTAGGGCAGCTACAAGGGGGCATTACAAAACATTAAGCAAGGATTAAGGAAAACACTAAGGCATTCTCCACTTATGTGAGGAATAAGAGGATGGCCAGATTGAGTGTAGGGCCGGTCAGGCATAGTGGAGGGAACTTGTGTCTGGAGGCAGAGGAGATGGGGAGGTCCTTAATGAATACTATGCCTCAGTAGCCACTACTGTGAGGGACCTTGTTGTTTGTGAGAACAGCGTGAAAAGAACTAATGTATGTCAACAGGTTGATGTTAAGAATGCGTATTTGCTGAGAATTATGTAAAACATAAGGATAGATAAATCCTCTGGGCCAGACGGGATGTTTCCAAAGTTACTGAAGGTAGCGAGGGAAGAGATTTTTGTGCCGTTGGTGAGGACCATTACACTCACTGTCCACTGGTGTCGTACCAGAAGATTGGAGGATGGCAAATGTTATTACCTTGTTTGAGAAAGGCAATATAATTAATCCTGGGAATTACAGACCATTTAGTCTTATGCCTGTGGTGGGCTGATTATTGGAGATGCCTCTGAGAGACAGGATTTATAATTCCTTGGAAAACCATAGTTTGATTAGTGATAGTCAGCATGGTTGTGTAAGGGGCAGGTCATGCCTTACAAATCTTATTGAATCCTTTGAGAATGTGACAAAACACGTTAATGGCTCATTCAGAAAGTACGGAAGCATGGGTTACAGGGAAACCTGCCATCCTGGACACTGAATTCCTGGCCCATAGAAAACAGAGGGTGATAACAGATCGAAATCACTCAGATGCAGGTCGGTAACCAGTGGTGTTGTGCAGGGATCGGTTTTAGAACCTCTGCTTTTTGTCATTTTTTTTAAAAAATGACTTGGAAGTGGGTATGGAAGAGTGGGTTAATAAGTTTGTCAATGCCAAGAGGTTGCTGGAGTGGTGTATAGTGTGGAGGGGTGTTGTAGGCTGCAACGGGACATTGACAGGATGCAGAGCTGGGCTGAGAAGTGGCAGATGGAGTTCAACCTCGAAAAATGTGAAGTGATTCATTTTGGAAGGTCGAAAACGAATGCAGAATGCAGGGATAAAGGCAGGACATTTGGCAATGTGGAGGAACAGATAGACCTTGGGGTAGACATATAGAGATCCCACCAAAGTTGCCACACAAGTTGATAGGAATGTTAAGAAGGAATATGTTGTGTTGGCTTTCATTAGCTTAGTTTTAAAGCTGTGAGGTTATGCTGCACCTCTGTGTAGCCCTGGTTTTACCCCACTTGGAATATTGTGTTCAGTGCTGGTCCCCTCATAACAGGAAGGATGTGGAAGCTTTATAGATGGTAAAGAGGAGATTTACCAGGATGCTGCCTGGACTGGAGTACATGTCTTATGAAGAAAGGTTGAGGGAACGAAGGCTTTTCTCATTGGAGTGAAAAAGGGTGAGTGGGTCTTGGAGGAGGTGAACAAGACGATGAGAGGTATAGAGAGAGTGAATAGTGAGATGTTATTTTTCCCCGTGGCAGAAAATGGCTATCACAAGATGGTAGAATTTTAAGTGAATTGAGGATGGTTAAGGGGATATTTCAGAGGTAGGTTCTTTGCACAGAGGGAGTTGGATGGGTGGAATGCACTGCCGGTGGTGGAAGTAAAATCGAAAATTATATACATTTGGGACATTTAATAGGCTCTTGGATAGTCACAAGGATGGTATTAAATCAGCAGTTTGCAGGTTAGTTTGATCTTGCAGTCGGATTAAAGGTTGACATGACATCATGGCTGAAGGGACATGTACTGCACTCTTCTGTGTTCTACGTTCCATATGGTAAACTGGGTAATAAGCTCAGATCAGTGTAAAAGGATATGGCATTCAGGAGAAGGTAGTGAACTGGATACAAAATTGGCTTGATGGTAGGAGACAGAAGGGGGTGGGAAACGTATTGTTTTTCTGACTGGAAGCATGTGACTTGCAGTGTCGTGGTTGCAGAGTTGTTTGTCATTTGGATACATGGTTTGGATAGGAGTATTGGTTCCTGGTAAGTAAGGTTTTTTGGGTGACACTGAAATTGGTGACACAGCGAAGAACCAACAGGATGAACAGGACTGATGGCATAGTGGGCTGAAGAATAGCAGATGGAGTTTAATTAGGTAAATGTGATTTGTTCCATTTTGATGAAACAAACCAGGGTGGGACTTGTTCAGTTAATGTTCGGGCCCTGGGTAGTGTCGTCAATCAGAGACCCAGGCACACAGTTCTTTGAAAGTGGTGTCACAGGTAGACAGGCTGGTGAAGCAGGTGTTTGGGATAGTTACCTTCATTGGTCAGAGCATTGAGAGTAGGAGTTGGGACGTCATGTTGTATCTGTACAAGACATTGGTGAAGCCACCATGAAAGCGTTGTTGATTAGCAGGAAGATCTCATCTGGTTCACTGACCTCTTTTTAACGTAGAACATCTGACATTCTCACCTGGACTGGCCAACATGTGACTCCAGATCCACATCAATATGGCTGACTCTGAGCTGTCCTCTGGATAATTAGTAGTGAGGCAAAGATTTCTAGCCCAATCAGTGACATCCACATTCCATGAATGAATAAATGCAAGTACATATCTTCCCTCCCTACCACTGCAAACCCCTCCAGCTGCAGCCATCGTCGCCGGGTGTCTGTCTGGGGCTCTAGTTTGGATCGGTGTTGGCCATTGGCTCTCTTAATGGCTCTGCGAAGGCCATACTTGGATTACTTATATTCAAGTGGGTCTCCTGATCAGAAGGCCTCACTCCTTGTTTTTTGCAGGTTCTGTATATCCTGATTCATCCAGGGTTTCCTGTTGGGGAACACCTGGGTTGACTGCCTCGGTGTGCAGTCCTCCACACACTTGCTGATAAAGCCTGTGACAGTGGTAGCATACTTGTTCAAGGTACCTGCGGTCTGTTTGAACACGACCCAATCAGCTGATTCCAGACAGCCCCAGAGTTGATCCTCCGCCTCCTACAACTAGCATTGGACCTGCTTGAGCTTATGCCTGTAAGCTGGGAGAAGACACATGGCTGAAATGAGGATGGGGGTGGAGTGGTCAGCATCGTTCCCAGTGGTGTAACAGTGGTTTAAAAATTGCGGGCCCCTGATGGTATCTGGGCAACACCTTCCTCAGATTGACTTGATTGAAGTCACCAGTTACAATACACAGGGAGTCGGGGTGTTCTGTCTCCAGGGTGTTAGTGATGGAGTACAGCCCATCCAGAGCTTCCTCCCCCTCTGCTTGTGGTGGTATGTACGCAGCAGTTAGTGTAGTAGCAGTAAAATCCCGTGGTAGAGTGGACATTGGAATATTATTTTACTGGCAGGAGAGATTAAGATCCGAATAGCACCAGAGTTGAGTAATTGGAAGCCTGTTTAGAAATGAGACAAGGAGAAACCTCTTCACCCAGAGAGTGGTTTCTTGAACAAAGGAACCACATTAGCTATCATCCAGTCATTCGGCACTTCGCTGGTTGTCAGCAAAGTATTAAATATATCCACCAGGGCCCCAGCAATCTCCTCCCTTACCTCCATTAGCAGCCTTGGATACATTGCATTGGGCACCGGGGATTTCACCACCTTTATGCCTGTGAAAACATTTAATACCTCATCTTTATTGATCTTACCATGTTCTAGAATCTGATCATCCCGACTGAAATCCGCAGCTACAATGTCTTTCCCCTTTGTGAGTACAGGTGGGAAGTATTCATTGAAGACCTCATATACTTCCTCTGGCTCCATGCACAGAAGGTCCCTTTATGTGTCTAACAGGTCGTACCCTTTAGCTGGGAACATTTTTACTGTAACAAAACAAATAACATACCTTGTGGCTTTTCCTTACTAGTATCTGCCAAGGATATTTCATGCCCATTGATTGCCCCTCTTTTTTAAGAACCCCCTTGCACTCTCTCTACATTTGAAGGGCTTCACCTGTGTTTTTTTTAATTGTACTGTATTTTCTTTATCAAACTCACGATATCGCTTAATCAGTATTCGCCGGACCTGCTGCCTTTTCCATTCACTGTTCCCGGGACACACTGGCCCGGAATTCTCACTGTATCATTTTAAAATACTCCCACTTTCCGATTGTATCCTCAACTGCATATAATTCCTCCCAGTGTTTGGTTGTCTGATCCTGTCTAATGATAGTGATTAAGTTGAATGATAGTGATAATCAAATGACAAGTGACCTTTCCCAAATTTAGACACTTAACTTCTGCACAATCCTTACCTCTTTACACAATAACATTGAAACTTAGAGTTATGATCACTATCCCCAAAAATCTATCTAATCCATATCTCTGTCATCATGTCCAGTACCGACAGCCAATCCTGTCTCTGTGACATCCCTCAGACGTTACCAACCTTCCCATCTGTGTATCTTATCCACGCTGCACAGCACATGATATCACTGTAACTTTCTCCAGTCATCAGAGGACTCCTCCATCCTGTCCTATCCACCTCATTGCCTCTAACCTTTTAACATCCCTCTCAACCTCCTCATCTGTATAAAGTCCTCCAGTCCCGACAGCCTTTCCTACCAATCCTCCCTTTGTGTAACATTATCAAACCACCTGACCATTCTCCGCATCTGTAACCTCACTTAATCTTTACAATCTTGTTGGAGTTGGAGACAAAATTACCTTGGACAAAGAAGTCAACAGGGTTTGGAAGATCTTAATCTCTCCTGCCAGTGAAATAATATTCCAATGTTCACTCTACCACGGGATTTTACTGCTGCTACACTAACTGCTGTGTACGTACCACCACAAGCAGAGGGTGAGGAAGCTCTGGATAGTCTGTTTCAAATGGGGTATTGCAAGGGTAGGTGCTGCACCCCTCATTGTAATTCAGTTGAAAATGTCAATGGTGCGATTAGTATTTTTGCAGATGATAAAAATTTTGGTGGAGTTGTTAAGAACGAGTAAGGATATCAAATGATACACCAATCAATACATCAGCTGGAAAAAGAATGGGCAGAGAAATGATAAATTGAACTAATTGTATAAACTCTTGAATGGGTACATGGATGATAGTAAAATGAGTTAAGTGTAGGTTTGTTTGATCTTAGAGGAGGATAAAAGGTCAGCATGACATAAAGGGCCGAAGAGTCTTGTACTGATCTGCATTCTACGTTCCTTGTGGTAGACTGGGTAATAACATCAGGTCAATGTGAAAGGATGCGATATCCATTAGGTGCAGAATTGTCTTGATAGTAGGAGAGTGAGTGTGGTAGGAGATGTTTTGATTTTCCAACTGGAGGCATGTGATCAGCGGTGTAGTGGGTCCATTGTTGTTTGTCATGTGGATAAATGGTTTGGATGGGAATATTGGTTTCCTGGTATTTAAGTTTGTGGGTGACGCTAACATTGGTGATATAGTAGGCAGTGAAGAAGGTTATCTGTGATACAACAGGATTAGCTGAAGAATAGCAGATGGAGTTTAATTAGATAAATGCGAAGTGTTCCACTTTGGTAAAATAATCCAGGGTGGGACTTATTCAGTTAATGTTCAAGCCCTGGGTAGTCTTGTCAGTCAGTGATGCAGGGTTGCAGGTACACAGTTCTTTGAAAGAGGTGTCATAGGTAGACAGGCTGGTGAAGCAGGCATTTGAGATGGTTACCTTCATTGGGCAGAGCATTGAGAGTAGGAGTTGGGATGTCATGTTGAATCTATACAAGACATTGGTGAGGTCACCATAAAAGCATTGTCAATCAGTAGGAAGAGCTCATCAGGTTCACTTACCTCCTTAAGGGAAGGACATCTAACACTCTTACCTGGTCTAGCCTACACGTGACTCCAGACCCACAACAATATGACTGACTCTGAGCTAACCTCTGTGTAATTAGCTATGGGGTAAAGAATGCTGATACAATCAGTGACACCCACATCCACTGAATAAATTAAAATACATATGTCCCTCCCATCTCTGCAAACCCCTCCAGCTGCAGTAATCCATACTGACTTTGTAACACCATTCAGGCCCTGATCACTCTCTGTAACACTCTCACCACCTCCAGTACCTTCACCTCTCCCTGTTCCTATCGTATCATTAAACACTGACAACAATTCCCCTTGCCAGTGCCCTCCTCCTGCTAGCAGACCCATCGCAATCTCCCTTTAATACTTAAGGCTTAAACCCTCGCTATCACCACAGAATTTTAAGTACTTTTTTGTGATCTTCTCAGCCTGATAATCTAATATGATCCATTTTGTTTTGAGTGAGTGACGGGTATGAGTTTCTTGCTGAGGTTTTGTCTGTTGAATGTTTTACACTATCCCGTCAAATGTTTTCCACTGTTTGTTTACAGACACACATTTCAGTCTGTTTAGCCTGTTTCCCTTGATCAGTTCTTCTCTCAAACTCATGTAATTGGCTACTTTTGTTTCTAGCTGAAAATGTGTTGCTGGAAAAGCGCAGCAGGTCAGGCAGCATCCAAGGAGCAGGAGAGTCGATGTTTCGGGCATGAGCCCTTCTTAATTCCTGAAGAAGGGCTCATGCACGAAACGTCGACTCTCCTGCTCCTTGGATGCTGCCTGATCTGCTGCGCTTTTCCAGCAACGCATTTCCAGCTCTGATCTCAAGCATCTGCAGTCCTCACTTTCTCCTATTTTTGTTTCTAGTTGTGGCATGCCCTTTCCGTGAGTCACTAAAAAAATTTATATCACTTTAAACTGTACTTTATCACAATTTCCCGGAGGACCTCTCAGTGTGACATTACTCATTCCCTCAACTTCATGACGCAGTGGTCAACTTAAGATTGTTACGTCCCGAGCCAGTTGCCCAATGTATTAATTAAAGAAACAGTCACAGAAACATTCTCTGAACTCTTTTTCTAATATCACTTTTTTTGGTGTGATTGTTACAGATTATACCAATATTGAAGTTTCCAAAAATTATCACTATGCCTCTAATAAAAATTACAATGGAATTTGTGTTTAATGCAGTGATGAGCAATGAAATGCTGTTCGGTGGCTAAAATTGTTCTGCTACTTGTGTCCTTGGCAAGTCGTAGCCAGAATTTACATTCGGACTGACTCTACTTCATGATCTGAGGCCAAAAGCTTTCTCTGTAATGCCTTTGTTGCCAATTACTGTCAGCGTTACCCAACCCTCCTTTCCCATTCTGCTTAAGACCCCGCACGACTAAACCATCGACTTAATACATTCCACCTCTTATTCGCCCGGTAACCACGTCTCCCTGGTGTCTAAATCTCATTTATCTGTCTGTCAAAAATCCATCCAACTGATTGTGGAGACTTTGTCCATTCCAAAGAAAAACATAATTTCCTCTTTCCCACAATCTCCTGTCACATCCATATTCACTGATGTACAGTTTTAGTTAAACTTTGTCCAATCCTGTTCCTTTCTGAATGTCTTCAGCCACATTCCCATGCTGTTCCAATGCTTCTCTTTGGATTTGGAAAGCTCCTTTCACCTGAACCCTGTCCCTGCATCCTCTCTGTCAGTTTAAACCCCTGTCCATAAACCTACCGACATGATTGGCCAGGACACTGGTCCCAGTGCAGTTCCAGTAGGAGCATCCTAATGGATTGTTTTTTAAGTCAGGTATGGGATGTCAGTGTCTCTGCCTGACCAGCCTTTCTTATCCAGCCCTAGCTGTCCTTGAGCTTGCTTGGCCGTCTCAGAGGGTCATTTAGAGGCAAACACTCTGTCGTGCAGATCACATGAGGATAGGCAAATGTCCTTCTCTAAAGGACAAGGGTTTGGGTTTTGGTACATCAGCAATGGTCTCATATTCCTTTATGGATTGTTAATTATTATTTTTTAGTTATTGAATTGAAATTCCTTCATTTCTGATGGTGGGATTCAACCCTGTCTCTCCTGAACATTAGTTGAGGTTTTGGATACTTGTTCAAGCAATAATAACATGAGGCCATCACTTCGTCTGCTCACAGGTTGCTCATCCTTGAGCGCTGATACCAGTGCACGACAAAGCAGAACCCGTTCTTCCTACACAATTGTTTGCTTCTGACACCTTCCTGCACTCTGGTGATATCACTCAGTATCTCTCCATGTGGTATCCCTCACTGTGTGGGTCTAATTGCTGCCTCTGTCAGCGAGTCTCGCTCTTGCAGCTACTCCAGATCCTGAGGCAACAAAATGGTCCACTCCACAGAGACGCAGCAGCACAGGCCAGGGATGGAGACTGGGATTTTCCATATATCTATGGGACTCAGTGCCATTCTCCATATGTAACCCTCATTGTATCAGCCTAATTTCCCATTCTCTCTCTCTCTCTCTCTGTCTCGTGTAGGTTCTCAGAAAGTTCCTGACTCAATTGACTTCCCAAATGCTGGGTGTCTCGTACATCACCACATTGAAGATGGTTGGTCAACCAGAGAGACAAAGGGCAGGGAGATCTGGAGCCTTCAATAAATCCTGCAGAGAGGTAAGATCACTCACAGTGCACAGAGCAGGGAGCAATGAGAGGGCTCCTAACATCGCTAACAAGACATGACACAGATACAGTGCTGGAGGGGGAGCACAGTACAGAGACACACCTGAGGCTCAATCACTGCCCCCACTGTAAGTTTTGTTGTTTTGAGACAGCATATAGAGTTCACAATTATCCATCCAGGTCTGTGCTGTCTTAGTGAACATCAGTACAACAGAGGGAAAAGCAGGCCTCCCACAAGAGGGAGGGAATGCTGCCTGGGATCTTTCTGTTCTGTATTCCCTCTCCAACACTGTATCTTCAGCATGTCAGTGTCTTCAATAATTTTTAACTCCTATAACAGCTCCTGTCCCTGTAACCTCCTCCCTTCCCCTACATTCCCTCCACATACTTGAAATATGCTGCACTCCGGACTACCATCCCTATTGCTGCAACTTGGTTCAGTCTCTGCAACATGCCTTATCTCGATACTCTCCCCCTCCAATGATAAAGTCATGCAGCATGAAAACAGAACCTTCAATGCAACAGTCCATGTTGACCATGGTTCCTGAACGAGTGACATTTCCCTGCATTTGATCCATATCCCTTCGAACCTTCTCCTCTCCATGTTCCTACCGAAATATATTTTCCATGGTGTAATTGCACTTTTCTCTCCCATTTCTCTGACAGCTCATTCAATACGTGCACCATCCTCTGTGTGGGAAATGTTCTCCTCCGGTCCATTTTAAGTATTTCCTCTCTCACCTCATATTTATGCCCTCTAGTATGGGATCCCCTACCCGGGGATAGAGACCTTCACTATTCACCCTACGTATACGCCCTGTGGTTTTATAATCCTTTATAAGCTCACCCCTCAGCCACCTACGCCCAAGGGAAATATGAAGGACGACACAAATATCTCTGCCACTGTCTCTGCTGCAACTTTGCCACAATGTTCTGGGATACACTTGTTCAGGACCTGGGGCTTTCTCTACCTTTGTGTTCTAAGATCTCCAGCACCACCTCTTCTGTAATGGGCACTCTTTATAAGGCATCACTGTTTATTTCCCTTTGTTTCCAAGTCTTTGTCCATAGTACGTTCTGACATGAAATGTTCATTTAGGCTCTCGTCCACCTCCGGTGGTTCCACGCATGGATGGCCTCGTTGATCTGTTGTCTCTCCAGTTGCTCTTTTGTTCGTGTATGCTGTAGGATCTCTTTGCATACTCTTAACCTTATCTGTCAAATACATCTCATCCCAACGTTTTGTTTTCCAACTTATCCAGCCTCTCCTTTCAAGTCAAACCCTCCAGTATCAGTAACATCTTTGTCAATCTTTCCTCCATTTTCAGTTTGAGAATATGCTTCCCAAAGCAGGAGGATCAGAATTCTACACAGTACTCCATCTGGAGACCCAGCAATGTCTGAAACTGCCATATCATGATGTATCAACTCATGTACTCAATGCTCTGTTCCATGAGGGGAAAAGTGTCACATGCTGCTTTCCCTGGCCTGTCCACCTGCGATGCCACTTCCAAGGAACAATGTAACTGAAGCTCTTGGACTTTCTGCCTCTCTCTCTCTCTCTCTCTCTCTGTTTGACAACACGGCCCAGAGCTATTCCATTGATTGTTTTAGTTGTCTCTGGTTTGTTATAACAAAATCCAGCTCCTGAATTCAACTCCACCTTTCATTTCTTGACCAACTGGCTCAGTGGGTTAAGATCACCTTTGATAACTGTATTCACTGCCCACTATAACACTTACTTTACTATCCACAAACTTACTAAAATTAATTCCTATATTCTCGCTTATGTCAATAATGCACATGCGTGGCCCCAAAACCAATCCTTATGGCACACCGCTTGTCAGAGGCCCCCAGTCTGCACAACAACCCTCTGCCACCATCCTCTGTCTCCTACTATCAAGCCAATTTTGTGTCTGTTTGTCTCGGTCTCCCTGATCCCATGTGATCTAACTTTACTAACCAGTGCACCATGATAAACCCTGTCAAAGGCCTTGCTGAAGTTAGGATAGATAACGTCTACTGCTGTGCCTTCATCCACCTCCTTGGTCACCTCTTAAACAACCTCTATCAGGTTTGAGAGACACTCCTTTATACACACAAAGCTATGCCGACTATCTCTAATCAATCATTGCCTTTCCAAATGCATGTTACGCCTGTCCCGCAGAATCACTTCCAACATCACTCACACCACTGACATCAAGCTAATTTGTGTTTATGTCCCTGGCTTTGCCTCACAGCCTTTCCTAAATGCTGGCACAACATTAGCCATAATCCAGGCTCCCAACTCACTCCCCGTGGCTGTCAGTGATAGAAATGTCTTTGTAAGTTTGTTTCCTAATTTACCCCAATGTCCTGGGATGTACTTGAACTAGTTCCCAAAGAGTTGTATAATTTTAATGCATTTTAAAACCTTTAGCATCTCCTGTGTACATCACTGTTTATTTCCCGGCTTCTCCAGTGTTTTTTCCACAATCAGTTCTGACATGAAATTTTGTTTCTGATCTCGCCATTTTCTGTTGTTCCAGACATGGATGGCTTCACTGAACTTTAAGGAGTCACATTATGTCTCCAGGTAATCTTTTGTTGTTATTATACTTGTACAATCTCTCTGGATTTTTCTGAACCTTCTCTGCCAAAGCTCTGTCAGGTCCCCTTTGGGCCCTCATGGTTTCCCCCTTAAGAGTATTACTACACCCACAATGTTCTTCAAGGGATTGAGTTAATCCAGCTGGCTGTATATGACATGTATCCCCTTTTGTCTTGACCAGAGCCTCAATATCCCCAGTCATCCAGTATTTCCCACTTATGTCTGCATTGTCCTTCACACTAAAAGGAATATGCTGGCCCTGAAATCTTAATTTATCTCTCTTTTGAAAGAATCCCACTTTACTTGCAAATAGCCTCCACGAATCAACTTTTGGACGGTCTTGTCTAATACCTTCTGGATTGGGGCAAGGTTAGTTTTGACCTTTGACTTGTGGACCAGGCTGTCCTTTTCCATCTCTATTTTCAAACTAATGGAATTATGGTGACTTTGCAAATGTGCTCTCCCACAATCACTTCAGCCCCTTTCACTACCTTGTCTCCCAAAGGGAGGTCAGATTTTATCCCTATCTCTAGTCGGACCAGTTCCATAGATAGAGACAGTCTTCTTGAACACACTGAACAAATTCCTTCAATCCAAGCTCTGAACACTCTTGCAGTCCGAGTCTAGCTTTGGAAAGTTAAAATCCCCGACCATTACAACCCTATCATTCTTACAGATATCTGAGATCTCCGACATATTTGCTGCTCAATTTCCCACTGACTACTGCGGGCCTGTCGTACAGTCATATCAAACTGATTATTCATTCTTATTTCTCAGTTCCACTAACATAGCTTCACTGGGAGATCCCCAGGAATATCCTCTCTCAGTGCTGCAGTGATGTTTTCACTGATCAAAAACTCCATTCCCCCATTCTCTTGCCTCCCCTTCTATCCCTCCTGCTGAAACTGTCTCCTGGAACAGTGATCTGCGAGTCCTGTCCCTCCCTCAGCTGTGTTTCTGTAACTCCTGTGATTTCCCAGTCCCAGGTTCCCATCCATGCCTTGCATTAATCAGCCTTACCTGTCAGGCATTTTACATCAAAGTAAAAGCAGTTTAATTGATCAGTTTTCCCTCATTGCCTGCTGTGCTCTTGCCTGGTTATCAATTGAAATTACTCTGTTGAAATTCCGTCCCAGCCTCAACCCTCAGACTGTAGCCTGAGACCATCCTCCTCACTGTGGACAACACCCTCACCTTTCAAGTCTTTGCAAACCTACTATTGATTCCTTCTGCTTTCATACCCAAAAGATTAATGCCCATAAGTAGCAGCAATGACTCCTGCACAGGTCCTTGTGGTACGCCCGCAGGGCAAAGGCTTTCAAACAAAAAGATAACCCTCCACCAATTGTGGATCCAATTTGCCAACTTGCTTTGGATCCCATGGGCTCTTCCCTTTTGGACCAGCCTCCCATGTGGGACCTTGTCAAAGACCTTAATGAACTCCATGGAACTCACATCATTTGCACTACACTCATCAATATTTTCAGACACCAATAAAAAAAAACTGAACTGATTTATTCAGACAAGATTTTTCAGTTCTTAGGTCAATGGGATCTCTTCTGGGGTGGAGGTGACCTGTACCAGGGGGATGGTTTGCACTCGAAGCAGGGGTACCAGTATCCCTGAGTGGAGATTTGCTGGTGTTACCGGGCAGGAATTAAACGAGTCTGGCAGGGAGTTGAGACTTTGAATAAGAGAGGGGTCATCAACTCGTCAGGAGAAAATGCATCAGCCATCGAGAGCTAGTTTCCTATTCAGGATATCCAGGACACAGGAAAGGGAGGGAAGAGACTTCTGATTTAAAGAGTATTTATTACAACGCACGAGGCCTGACTGGTAAGGCAGACGAGCTCAGAGCATGGATTGACTCTGGGAACTGGGATATTATAGCCATAACAGAAACATGGCTGAGAGAAGGGCAGGACTGGCAGACTAGTGTTTCAGGATGCAGAAGCTACAGGCTGGACAGAAGGACAAGTAAGTGAGTAGGGGAAGTTGTCCCTTTCATTAGGGAGGACATAGCAACAGTGCTTAGGGACAATATTGTTAAGTGGTATTTGAATGAGGCCATATTCTTAAAAGTTAGAAACGGAAAGGGGATGGTCAGTCTGCTGGGATGGTGTTCTAGATCCCCACATAGCCAGAGGATACGAGAGGAGCAATTGCATTGTGAGATTTCAGGTACCTATAAAAATAATAGAGTAGTATTGGATGGAGATTTTAACTTCCCCTGGATTGACTGGGTCACCCAGAGTGTAAAAGGTCCATACGGGGTGGAATTTGTCGAATATGTCTAAGAAAGTTTCCTAAACCAAGATGTAGAGTGCTCTACGCTACTCAGGCGGATGCAACACGAGACCTCCCCTCAGAAACCGAGGTCGGCCAAGTGATTGAAATGTCATTCGGAGAGCACATTGCGTCCAGTGACCACAACTGTCTTCGTTTTAACATCGCCAGGGGAAATGATCAGTCAGGTCCACAGATTAAGGTCTTAAACTGGAAGAGGGCCAATGCTGGGGCCATTCAGAAGGATCGATCAGGGGTTGATTGGGTGCAGTTAAAAATCACACAACACCAGGATATCATCCAGCTGGTTTACACAGGAACCTCGATTATCTGAATGAAATGGGCGGGCAAAAGTTCATTCAGATAATTGATTATTCAATTAATCAATTCAATGCCTTTCCTCTGGAGCTCGGAATTTTTGTTAATGGCTAGACCCCGTTGAGGTGACTCAGCAGCAGCAAACCATGCGTGAGCCCTCACACCCCGCCAGCCACCAAAAACCCATCCAACACCGACCCACACCCGCCCCGCCAACAAAACCGTCCAACACCACCCTCCACTGACCACCTGCCACTGCCGCCAAACCCATCCAACACCACCCTCCACCCGCCTCCAAACCCGTCAAACACTGCACCCACCCGGTCCCAAACCCATCCAACACTGCCCCCCACCCATTCGCGCCCATACTCCCAGCTGCCCTGCATCTGTGCTCCCCTGCCCCCATCATTTCCTCCCCCTCCTGGGCAGCCGGAGTGGACACCAACAGTAAGAGAGCTGCTGCCTTTGGTGGTTAAGTCTCCAAATAGCGCACACGCACATGTACACATACATGAGCACACAGCCACATGTACACACGTACACACTTTATACTGCAACATTTCGAAAAGTTCCATCTGTGCACTGTACAGGAAAATGTTCGAGAGAATATCTGGGGAAGGGGGGTTTAGGATTAACCCCTGTGTAGAACTTCAGGCTAAGTGTGGGGAGAGGGTGGGAGGTCAGTCAATTGGAGATGGTATCTGGGCTCGATGTCCAGGACTATTCATGGCAACATTTCAGTCAGCTGAGATCGGTTTTAATCAGTGTGAACAAAAACAAAACACAATCAGGGTTGAAACATCTTGTTGATATAATGTTTCTCTTAGGACCTCGAGATCTCCTTTGGATAATCAGATATTTGGATAATTGGTATTTGGATAATCGAGGACCCTCTGTGTTTAGAAGTGCTAGATTTAGAAGCGCTGGGGATCATTCTAAAAGATGAAAGACTTAATCAAAACTTGTTTAATATTTCATTCCATGACACTGCCATCCTGTTGCTATAAATTCTGTGACTGTGCTCCACAACCACCTGATGAAGATGCAGCACTTGGAAAGCTAGTGCGTCCAAATGAACCTAGTGCACCTATTTGCTGGTGTTGTCATTTTTAACTTTGCCCATCCCAGTCCAACACTGGCACGTCCAAATCATGGGTCAGTCTGTTTGAAGGAAAAGGAATAACTAGCAAATGGGAGACTTTTAAAAGTGTGACCTCAAGAATCCAGTATGTCCCTGTTAGTGTGAATGGAAAATCCCATACAACCCTTCCCACTTTGACCATTCTGGAGGAGGGTACTAATGCTCCCTTATCGGAAAAACTGTCTCCAACCAAAATTACTGCCGTTTTGGAAAATCTGTCAGACTCCACCCACCATATCTAAATAATCTGCAGAGTCTAAACCTTCCTGTATCTATAAACATCTTCAGCCACGACTATCCTCCATATCTCTGTTTCTTCCTCCAGTCAATACAACCCACTTGATTGCTGTAATCTGCTCGATTCGCCTAAAACATTCCTGCCTGTGTAAACCGCTCCATCCAACCAATATCCTTATCCCTGTCAACTGGCCCATCCTTCCCAAACTTCCCATCTCCATGAACTCCTGCAGGCCATACAGCTCTCCGCATCTCTGTTCCCTCCTGTGGCTCTTTGGTCCTCCCTCCCTGTGAAAACACCTCCAATCCCCACACCCATCCCAGGCTGTGTCATCTGCTTCAGATCAGGTGTTTCTGTTATCTCTGGCACTCCGAGTAAACCTTCCTAATTATGTCTATTCATTCAGATCGCATCCTCTCCAGCCTCCTGAAACCTCTTCCTGCCATTGTAATCCTCCTTGTTTGGAACACAGAACAGTACAGCACAGTTTCTCCTGTAACCACATCTTACTAGTGACCAAATCTTTTCGATACTTTGACAATTCCAAAAAAACCTGTGATTGACGTTTCCCAGAATTTCCTGTCAGAGCCTAATTTACTGTTCCTTTCTGTTCCTTTCTGCTTGTCTTCAGTCACATTCCCATGCTGTTCTGATGTGTCAGCTTTTCTCTTTGGATTTGGAAAGCTCCTTTCACCTGAACCCTGTCCCTGCGTCCTCTCTGTCAGTTTAAAGCCCTGTCCATAAACCTACCAACATGATTGGCCAGGGCACTGGTCCCAGCAGTGCTGTTTTTAATTCACTCGTGGCATATTGCTGTCTCTGGCTGGCCAGCATTTCATGTCCATCCCCGAGCTGTCCTTGAGCTGAGTGGCTGGCCAGATCATTTCAGCGGACAGTTGAGAGTCAACCTCCTTGCTCTGGGTCTAGATTCATATGTACATCAGACCGGCAGCACAAAACAGATTTCCTTACTTAAAGGTATTAAGCAGTCAGATAGGTATCCCTGCTCCGGCATTAAATTCTGGATGAACAGTCGAGTGAGAGTAACATGAGATCATTGCCTGGTCCACTGATTGCTCCCTCATCCTTGAGTACTGCTCCCAGTGCACCTTCTTCCTGACCGTGATTTGATCCTGATACCTTCCTGCACTCTGGTGATATCACTCAGTCTCTCTCCATGTGGTATCTGTCACTGTGAGGGTCTAATTGCTGCCGGTGACTGCACCTTTTACAGTTACTCAAGATCCTGAGCCAATAGAATTCTCCATTCCAGGGAGACGAAGCAGCACAGGCCAGGGATGGAGACTGGGATTTTCCAGATCTCTGTGGGACTCAGTGCCATTGTCCATGTATAACCCTAACTGCATCAGCCTCGTTTCCCATTCTGTCTGTTTCTCTGCCTCCTGTGGGTACTCGGGATTCTCCTGACTCAGCAGAATTCCCAACTCCTGTTTTGTTCATCACCACATGGAAGACAGTTGATCAGCCAGAGAGATGGAGAGTGAGATCTGGAGCCTTCAGTAAATCCTGCAGTGAGGTAAGATCACTCACAGTGAACAGATCGGAGTGTATTTAATACATCGAACTTTGGTCCAGAAGACATGACATAGATACAGTGTTGGAGAACGAACACAGAGCATGGTGGTCCCAGGCTCAAACCCCACCCTCTTGTTAATTTTCATCTCTGATTGACTGAACCTTCCTGTGTCAATATCGAAAGTTCACAGTTATCAATCCACGCCTGTGCTGTCTTAGTGAGGATCAGTACAACAGAGGGGAAAGCAGGTCTCCCCCAAGGAGATGGCATTGAAACCTGGAATCTTTCTGTTCTATATTCCCCCCTCACGCTGTCTCTTGTCATGGGAGAGAGTCATTCAACAAGGAAACATTCCTTTCGGTCCAACTTGATTGTGCCAGTATCTTGAATGCTGGTAATTCCCAGAAAATTTCCTGTTACTATAACTTCCGTCCTTCTCATATTTCCTCTGTGTATTTGAAACCTACTCCAATGCTGACGACTCTCCCTGTGTGTAAATTGCTCCAGTGTCGAGAACATGCCCAATCTCAATAATCCCATCCTTAACTCAGTCCAATGCTCCCTACTTCTGTAGGCTTGCACAATACTTACAGTGTAAAATCCTCCAGCCCGGACCAAAACACCCACCTGTGTACCTTCCTCAAGCCCCAGGAGAACATGATATCACTGGAACCTTCTGCAGGCCCTATAACACTTCTGCCTCTTAGCCTATAGCACCAAACGACCCCGGTACACTTCTTCCATCCCTACCGAGCTTCTTATCTGTATAAACACCTCCAGACCCTTTTCAAGCCACAGCACTCCACATCTCAGTTTGTTCCTCCACTCCCTACATCCCTCCCAGCACCTGAAACATTCTCTCTTTGTATAATTCTGCAATTTGGGGCAGCACGGTGGCTCAGTGGTGAGCAATGGTGCCTCACAGCGCCAGTTACCCAGATTCGATTCCAGCGTTTGGTGACTGGCTGTGTGGAGTTTGCACATTCTCCCCGTGTCTGCGTGGGTTTCCTTCGGGTGTTCCGGTTTCTTCCCACAGTCCAAAGATGTACAGGTGAGGTGAATTAGCCATGCTAAATTGCTCAAAGTGTTAGTTGCATTGTCGGAGAGAAGTGGGTCTGGGTGGGTTACTCTTTGGAGAGTTGGTGTGGACTTGTTGGGCCGAAGTACCTGTTCCCATGCTGTAGGGAATCTAATCTAAACTTTCCCTCTGCGTTCCATATTACTGTCCCTAAATATATCCCTTTATCCATAAACTGCCCCAAACTCTTCAAACCTCCGAGTCTCTGTGAACTCCCACAGCTCCAACATCTCTCCTTAACTGTGTAACCTTTTCTACTCCTGGAACACTCTGAAAATGTGGACATCTTACAATCGTCTCTATCTGCATAATCCTCTCAGGTCCCTGCAACACCACCGATCTGTGGAACCAACTCCAATGCTTGTGACTCTCCCGATCAGTTTCTACAAGACTTACTATCTATGTAACATCCTCCTATCGGTATCACCCGCCCTATCAATGTAAGCTCCTCCAGTCTCCCCAACAATCTAATCATCTCCATAACCTTCTCCAGCTCTTACACCCGATCCGTGTAAACGTTACATTCCCCTACAACCATCCCTCACACAGAAACCTCCTCCAGTATGTGCAATGCTCCCTCTCTGTGTTCGTGTTTCCAGGCTCTATTGCGGTTCCTGTCTCTATAAGCTCTGACAGATTGTCTAGCTTTCCTGTCCATATAATTTCCAAAACTTCAGCATCCGACATCAACAAATGTCTTCATTAGCTACAGCCTTCCGTATCTCTGTTCTTTCCTCGATTCTATCCAACTTCATAATCTCTGTAAATTGCACCATTCCATAAAATACTCCCTGTCTGCGTAAACTGCCCCAATCCTACACTGAGAAGCCTCACTGTCCTTTTGATCACCTGTGGTCCCTTCAGATCTCCCTGCATCTTTCCTGACTCCATTGAACACAACTCATCTCATTTTATAACTCTTCTAAATAATATGTTACTCCCAATTTCTGTGATATTCTTCAGTTCCTACAATTCTCACTCTTTATCTCCAGAGCTTCCAATCCCCCTGATCGATGTAAGGTTATTGATCCCTTGCAGCATGTTTAACACATGTAGCAGCCTCCAACTCCTCAATGCATCATGTCGCTGTAACCTCCTCAAATACTACAGCTCACTGTCTTTGTAATATCTTCCAGTAGCTGCAACCCTGTTGATATCTGTAACCTCCACCTAAACAGCACTCCACATCTCTGTGTGACTGATGGGAATGCTGCAAACCTACCTTCACAGTCCTCACTAACCCTCTGAACTCCTGCAGCCCTACAACCCTCAGTATCTCTGACTCATCCAATCCCTACACTTCTCCCTGGCTGTGTGAACTGATCCAGCCCCTTCAACCCTCCTTATCTCACTCACTCCTGCAACTCCACTATTGTCTGTGTTAATGTAATTCCCAGCACCAACAATCCTCCATTAACTCCCTGTAGCTCCAACAACCACCCCAATCCGTGTAATCTCCAGTCCCTCCAATCCTCCCTTTCTCCATAAACTCCTGCAGCTCCAATTTCACCTCTATCTGTGTAATCGCCAGTCCCGACAACCTTCCCTTCCTGAGCCCCTGCACCAGCCGTTGGAACTGTTGTTATCTGTGTCCCCTCCAGCAGGCGCTACAACACTCCTCATGTCTGTAACTGCATACAAATAATGCAGCTCTCTCTTTTATATTTGACATCCTCCCCGACTTATAACTCTGATAGTTCCTCACAATAACTCACCTCCTCCATTCCCATCTGTGTTCGAGATCTCTAAAATTAATTTATTCTTGTTTAAACTTCTGATCACCTAAAATCTCTCCCCTTTTAAATTTGTAACCCCTTCAGTTTCTGTAACTCTCCGTATACCTGTAATCAATGACAGCACAGGTTCCCTTCCTTAAATCTCTATAATTACAATGGTTGTATGTGTTAAATTGGCTCTTTTCATCCTCAATATCATCTCAGGACTTCCATCCCCGACAATCCCAATATTTGGAATGCTCCCATTCTCTGCACCTCCTCATGTCCTGGGGGTCCTTGAACACCACCAGTGCTCCAAAGGTTTATAGTCCCCCCAGTTACTGCAAGTCTTCTAACTCTGTAACATCCAACCGTCTCCAGTACCAGACAACACTTGCTGGCTGTCAATTTGCATTTGTTGAAGTCTACACATCTCTGTAAGCAGCTCAGAAAAAAACACTTTAGATTCTACATAGCTCCGTCATGAACAAGCCACAATCTCTCTATTTCCTTTGCTTTCTTCAGTGTCTGCAACTCTCGCTGTATATTCCAGTAATGCTCTTGAGTTGCTGTAGGTCTGCCTAGCTCCCCAGATAACCTGTTCCATCCCACATATCTTGCCTCAATCACTATAACTATCTCTGCTCTGTCTAATCATCCTCTTGTCCACTGTCTTCCAGGTACAACAGCGATTCTGTAAGAGAGCAGTGTGGAATGGGATGTTATAAACCTCAGCTGAGGCTTGAGGCCTACCATTACCTGGGATAAACAAAGGGAGAGAACCTGAGAGAGAGCAGCACAGCGGGAGAATATAAAGCAACGCGGATCAAGGCCGACTGAAACTTGGAGTTGGAGAAACAGCAGAGCAGGAGGCTGGAAATCATCACCAAGTCACAGAGGGAGTGACCATCTGAGGGAGCAACTTGGAGCAGGAGCTCGAGGCTAACTCACACCTAGGAGGTAGAAGCACCAAAATGAGAAGATATAAATCAGCACTGAGGATCGATGCCTAGTTGTGCCTGGGAGTCACAGAGACGGTGACCCTGTGAGGGAGCAGAGTGGTGTGGGAGCTGGAGGATTACACGTCCCTGGGAGTCACAGAGACAGCGACCCTGTGAGGGAGCAGAGTGGTGTGGGAGCTGGAGGATTACACGTACCTGGGAGTCACAGAGACGGTGTCCCTGTGAGGGAGCAGAGTGGAGTGGGAGCTGGAAGATTACACGTACCTGGGAGTCACAGAGACGGTGACCCTGTGAGGGAGCAGAGTGAAATGGGAGCTGGAGGATTACACGTACCTGGGAGTCACAGAGATGGTGACGCTGTGAGGGAGCAGACTGGAGTGGGATCTGGAGGATTACACGTCCCTGGGAGTCACAGAGACGGTGACTCTGTGAGGGAGCAGAGTGGAGTGGGAGCTGGAGGATTACACGTACCTGGGAGTCACAGAGATGGTGACTCTGTGAGGGAGCAGAGTGGAGTGGGAGCTGGAGGAATACACATCCCTGGGAGTCACAGAGACGGTGACTCTGTGAGGGAGCAGAGTGGAGTGGGAGCTGGACCTGGGAGTCACAGAGATAACTTTCTGCTGCTGGGACCTGCCTGCACTGAGGTTGAAAGAAGTGCAAGAGCTATCACAGAAAAAAGCTGTTAGTTCATTGGCTGATAAATGCACCGTTTTTACCGACTGTCAGTTAATTATTATAAGTTAGCATTTTTTTTTCAACTTCTGAAATAAGGGTTGAACAGAGAACTAAGAGGGAGAAGTGAAATTGTGATCCAATATAATAAATTACCCTCAGTAAGCCACAGTTGAATAAGGGACTTAACCTTATTGTTATTTCCTGGATGTTAACTTCATTCTAAGTAATTAATTAAGTTACTCCAGACATGTTGCATTTTAAGACATGGCAGCACATATTTGTCAGATGGAAAATGTGTTGTGTTACATTGGGAAGCCATAGCCCCTGCTTGTGTCCTAGATGAACACGGGGTCATGGAGCTGGACTAGAGACTCCATGGGACATCTGCGATGCTGACAGTTAGGTGGATAGCACACACACACACACACACACACACACACACACAGCAGATCACCCTGCAGACATGACTGCCTGGAAGAAGGAAGGGTCTGGGGGACGAAGCAATTGGAGAGAAACAGTCATGGAATACAAGAATGCCCTGTTGTCTCCCTCCCGAATCAAATTCCCAGTTTGGAAGCTGATGAAGATGTAGACTGCTCAAGGGAGGGAAGTCAGAGCCATGTCTGTGGCACCACAAGCAGCCTGAATGTAAGGAGGGGAGGGAGAAGGAAAGAGGGGCAATAGTCACGGGGAGTCAGGAAAGTGAAAAAGGTGTCAGTGTGTCTGTAATTCCAGGATAGTGAGGTTAAGAATGTCACTGTGACTGCAGGACATTTGTCTTGGGGACAGTGCGCAGTCAAAGGTCATGTCTATGTTGGTAGGAATGACCGGGGTAGAAAGGGTGAAGCGGTCTGGAAATCAGAATTTAGGGAGATAGGTGGATGGTTAGCAAGTGGGACCTCAAATGTAGCAATCCCTTGGTTACTGCCAGTGCCGTGTCCAAGTGAAAACAGGACTCTGAGTTTTAGGTAGATGGGAGTGTGACTGGAACGATGGTGCAGCAGGAAGGGCTTCAGATTCCTGGAACATTGGGACTGTTTCTGGGGAAGGCAGCAACTGTACAAGCTGGATGGGCTGACGTGACAGAGCTGGGACTGAATTCCTTACGGGGTGTTTGTGAGGGGTTGAAAATAATTTGGTGTGTGCTTAGGATACAACAAATAATAGTAGAGGAGACTACTAGGATTCACTAAATAAGGGGAGATGCAGTTACAATTAATATACACCAACAAGCTTATCAGTGGAAGATGGAGTGAGAAAGAAAGCCTTAATCTGACGTATTCTGCATGGACATGAAGACTCGGAGTGTGGGGAGTTCCAGATGCAGATTGGCGTGTGGTAATCTGATATACTGATCACCGAGAGCTGGCGCAAGGATGTCAGGACTGGGTGTTTAATATTGCTGGGTAGAAAGGATTCCAAAATGATAGAAGGGAAGTAAAAGGATGAAGGTCGAAGCATTGGTTTAGATTAGCGTTAGTTAAGGAGTCCTATGGAAAGAGGATCCGTCCAAGGACAGACTGAATTTGGCTGGATCTACAGAACGGAAAGTATACAATTACACTGTGAGGTACAGTCTGTCTGCCAGCAACCAAAGAAATGATGGAGAGAATAAATATGCAGGGTCATTTGAGATCAATGACAATACTACAGATTAGTTATACTGAGAAACTTAATGTTTACCAGATATAGACAGGGATACTGGCGATGAAGGGTCATGAGGGCCAAGTGTTCCTGGATTACATGGAGGAGAGCTGACTTCAGGAGTATGTATCCAGCCGAAGAGAGCATGTGCTGTTGGACCTGGTCCTTGGGAAAGTGATGGGGCAAGTGGATCCAGTGTCAGGAGGGGAACGTTTTGGGGTATAGTGATAATTTCATTGTAAAGTTCAGGATGATGGTAGAGAATGAAATGCAATAATTGAGAGTGAGAGCAGCTTTCAATGGGGCAAGAATGAAGCTGGGAAATTTTCAACAAGGCCAGTGAAATGGTAGCTTTAAATAGTGTGAACCAGGTCAGATGGAGCTATCATTATGGAGATGGGGCTGCAGTGTGACCACGACAGACCTGGATAATCAAACATTTTCCCCATTTCTAAAGGAAGGATAAACAGGCCAACACAGTGAAGTAGCGTTGTGGATAAAGGATGGGATCAGTATTATTGTGATGCTAATCAATTCACGCACTGCTCCTCCCTGCCCTCACCCCTCATCCCTGCGTATTGATCCGATCAGATGTTGGTAACCTTTGAAAACTTGAAAAATAGCACAGTATAGAGGTGATGACTCTGGCCACTGCCTGCATTGGTCAAGATGTAACGTTGTTTTTTAAAGCCCTCGTTCTGTCTCCCCGGTCAGTGTAGGACTTCAGGTGCAGAACCTGGCACCTTTTTAAAATGGTTTGAGAGTTTCTGCCTCTACTCTGCTTCTATATGTGACTCCCAGATCCCGACCATAAACTGCGTGAAATAACAACTTTCCTCAACACTTCTCTGATATTTCAATGACGTTAAATATTCGCCACTGGTAACTGAGCTCTCCAGCAGGAACAAGGTATTCTCTCCCTTTCTACCCAGGCTCCTGACAATATGTGCACCCCAACCAAATCTCCTCTCAGCATCCTCCATTCCAATCTTTCCTCACAACTGCACTTTCACTGTCACAGGGTGACGAATCTTCTCTGTACCCTCTCCAGAACATTCCATCCTCTCATGTAATGGGGTGACCAGAACTGAACACATCCCCCAAGCTGTGACTGAGCTTATTATTTATACAGTTCCAGCATGAGCTTCCTGCTCTGAAATTCTGCACTTTGGCTGACAGAGGAAATGGTACCAATTGCTGCATTAACGAGATTATTGGTGATTCCACCTACCTTCATTTCCCTGCCCACACTGGCCATATTCTCATTTATTGTCTATTCCTCTCTATTACTGATGTCCCCAAATGCCTTGCCTTGCACTTCTGAGGGTTGTTTGCTTCATTCACCTGGACCCCATAGCTTCTGTTTATTAAGCAGCCTGCCATGGGATCTCTCATGAAATCCAAGTAAGTCACATGCAGTTACAAGTTACTGCCTCAAACGACGCAGTCAGATTAATTACACACGATCTTCCTTGAACAAATCCAGACCCACTGTCCTGGAGGCCCTGGGACTTCCTCAGTGACCGTTTATCCAGTGTCTCAGAATTCCAGCCTCGACCTATTCAGTCAGTCCCTTGCTCCACATTAAACAAAGCTGCAGTGTTAGGCATTCTTCTGTCCTCCGGCATCATCCCTGTATCCAGTGAGGATTGGATAATGTAGCTAACTATAAGGCAGGGGATTTTCACCGGCTCCTTTTAACGTTCTGGAACATTGTGTTATCTCTTTTTGAGGATTTGAATATCCTGTATAATTTTCCACTCCAAGTCTGTTGCTCCCAATATCTCATCCCTATTTTGATTCAGACAGACAGAGGCCGAAACCATCTTGTGATTTGGTCAAGTCCCAATTTAGTCCAGTTTCATGGTGAATTGCATTTTCTCATGATACCATCCCCAATCTGCTTCATTAACTACCCTCCCTGCCCACGTGGTCTTCCTCTCATCTGACACTAATGCGATGATTTTCCCCTTTGTCACAACAACTGCCCTCTGCCTGGATATCTCAGAATGCATCGGCCTCCCTGTTTCCAGGAGCCATCTTTAAAATGTCATTTTACACTTGGATGGTGAATTCGAAACTGGCGTGGACATGGCAGAGAGGATAAAACTGGGACCCCACTTTGTGGCCAAGCCCCTGGTCCTGGTGCATGAGAAGAACATTATCTTCCTCCAAGGCTGGCAGGGGAAGCTATTACAGCAGACCCTTCCAGCTTGGTCCGAGGCTGATCCCCGGATCTGTGAGGTGCCAGCCTTCTGGGTGAATGCCCAGCAGTGTAGGAAGGAGGTCAGTGACCTTCTCCCCTCTACCAGGGTACGTGGCACCATCTGCACTTTGTGACTTCACCCTCACTCTCTCTGTTACTGCACCCACCTCCCGCCAAGGCTCATGTTCTCCCACCTTCAGTGAATGCAGCACCTTCTCTCAGTCTCTCTGTAATCTTCTCTGTGTCCCTCTGCCCAACTCTGCCTGGTGTCTCTGCTGTCGACTCACTCACTCAGAACACCTCAACGCCTTTCCCCCAGCTGTCCCAGCAGTAAAAGCTGTACAAACCACTTCCATTTCCCTAATCCTTCTTGATAATTCTCACATTCTGGAAGGAACCATCCCATACTAGGGCACAAAGAGCAAAGAGGGATATGAGGCAGCTTAACATTCAGGCTAACATGGTTTGTGTGTGTACCTGGGCATCATTGGCTATGGGGCTACCTGATAGATATTTACAAAATTATCAGAGCCATACATAGAAGGTCAGTTAGATGCTTTTTCCCCCAGAGTAGAAATATCAATTACTCAGGACCATAGGTTTTAGGTAAAAGGGAGAAAGTTCAGGAAATGTGATAGATAATTTTTTTGTTGCTGTTCCAGACAAATTATTTTCTTCCTCAAAATGATCAATTAGTTTTGTGAACATGAGCTTCCCCATGCAACTATGTTGCCTGTCCCTTGTAAGTCCATACTAGAATACTGTTGGAGCTGCCCTCATTCAGACAATTGATTATTCCATCATATCCATGACTTGAACCTTGGAGGTTAGATTAGATTCCCTACAGTGTGGAAACAGGCCGTTTGGCCCAACTAGTCCACACCAACCCTCCGAAGAGTAACCTACCCAGACCCGTTTCCCTCTGACTAAAGCACCTAACACGATGGGCGATTGAGTGTGGCCAATCCACCTTTGGACTGTGGGAGGAAATCGGAGCAACCGGAGGGAACCCACGCAGACATGGGGAGAATGTGCAAACTCCCCACACACTGTCACATGAGGCCGGAAACAAACCTCAGATCTTGGCGCTGTGAGGCAGCAGTGCTAACCACTGAGCCACAGTGCCGCTGTTGACAGTTAATGTACAGTGGGAGGTATGTTGAAACGTGACGGTTACTTTACAGTGGGAGGTATGTCGGGAGGTGATGGTAACTGTACAGTGGCATATATGTCGGGCCATGACGGTTACTGTACAGTGGGAGGTATGTCGAGCCGTGATGGCTACTGTTCAGAGGGAGGTATGTCGGGCTGTGACAGTTACTGTATAGTGAGAGGTATGTCAGGCCGTGATGGTTACTGTACAGAGGGAGGTATGCCGGACCGTGATGGCTACTGTTCGGAGGGAGGTATGTCGGGCCATGATGGCTACTGTACAGTGGGAGGTATGTCGGGCCGTGATGGTTACCGTACAGTGGGATGTATGTCGGGCCGTGATGGTTACTGTACAGTGGGATGTGTGTCGGGCCATGGTGGTTACTGTACAGTGGGAGGTATGTCGGGCTGTGAGGTTGCAGACTGAGTTGTACAGAGTATGATTCGGCTGCTGCTGTTGGCCCATTGCACCTCATAGATGCATCATCATTTGTTGCTCAATCTGTTTAATGTCTGTCCTATTAGGAACTCCTATCATAATGAGGTGGGTCTGCAAAATGTGAAGGTAGTCCTTGCTCCTCATAAGGACTGTGCAGTGACCATTCTTACCGGTTTATGAAATGGAGAGGTATATCTGCAGCAGGCAGATCGGTGACAATGTGATCAATTATATGTTTCCTTTTACTGATTCCTTCATAATCCGCCACAGTGCAGTCCAGCAGCCACAGGATCCAGCATCAATGCTGAGCACTGTATTGACTATATACCAAGGAGCTGCCCGCTCAGCCTGGCTATGTCCTGTCAGTGTGACAGAACCCACCAGAGAGGGTGGTGAGGTTGCCAGGGACATAGTCGTGTTCACAGAATCCTGCTTTACTGGCAATATCTGACTGTTTTTTGATTAGTCCGTGGGAAATATACAACGGGTCACTTTTACATTTTGTATAATGAAGGATTAATATCACTTTGTTTCTTACATATTTAGAATAAAACAAGCATCGATATTTTTCAGTTGGAAACAATTGAAGTGAACGATAATTGAATTACCAGAGCGCACACTTAACTATTACACAATTCAGTGACTGTAGTAAACAGCTGATTCATGTTCAGATCAGTGAACACACCATCTTGCAGGGAGCAAAACTGTTGGAAATAACTTTGAGGAAAATGCTGAACTCAGACACACTCTTACTGTCCCTCACCATGACCACCAAAACACTGGCCATCTCCAAAATCTGTCCAGAGAGCTTCCAAACTGGAGCTGGGCAGTTACTCACGCAATAGACTGATTAGAGATATACCTGAACAACGGGGAGATGTGTGTGGGCCAGACTGGTCAATGGCGCAGTTCAACATTTGTAAGAATGACCTGTAAACAGCCATGTCTCGCAAGTATATCCCTTCTGGTATGACACCTAAACTCTGTAATTCTGAGCCTTGGACCCAATCCTGAATGAAGGTGTTATAAAGGTGATGGGCTCCAGCAGCACATGTTATCTTACATTGAATCCCTCATAAACCATATCCAGTGTATGTTAGCCCCACAATGTCAGAATCCAAACAGATTTGTGCAGCTCCATTGATGGCCAGCGTGATCCCATCCCAACGACCCTGTGTGTGACTTGAACTGGAAATTTCTGTGTAAATGTTTGCAGCATTGTTCTAACCATTAACATGCAAAATCGCTTCACTGAAGTTCTGACATCCTTTCATAATACCAACTTTTAGATTGTCCAATAAGCACAAAATCCACCCATTTATTCAGTTCACTTTCATAACAACAACATGATGAAAAACTGACAGTGAGGAGCATTGAAATGATGAATCTCATTCCCACACCCAAGACCACACTACTTTTAAGTACAAGGACTTTGAAAATATATATTTATTGTCCCTTATATTATTGTTGTGAACTCATAGTCGACTCTCCTGCTCCTCAGATGCTGCCTGAACGGCTGTGCTTTTTTTTCAGAACTACACTTTTTGAGTCTGATCTCGAGCAACTGCAGTCCTCACTTTCTCCCTGCTAATATTCACTCATAATCATTTTCACGGCAACAAGATCACTGTGTGTTTAAACATGTTACAGTCAGATATGAGTACATTTTGAATTGCTTCTGTCTATCTCAGAGCTCAGTAATGTGAGATGTGAACGGCAGTGTCTGTGTGATGCTCGGTATGTAGGCCATGCCTCTGAGAGATTGACAGATTATTTAAAACAGCACATTCCTTCAGCTGTTTACAACAAACAGGTTACTGCCTGGATCCTAACAGCCTGAGCTCACAAAACACAAAGCACAGTGTCCAGCATTGGGCAGGTCTGGACAGTATTTTCATTTTCATTTATTCATGGAATATGAATGGGCCAGTATTTATTGCCCATCACTTGTTGCCCTTGAGAAGGTGGGGGTGAGCTGCCACATTGAACCAGTGCAGTCGATGTGCTGTAGTTTGACTTCCAATACCATTAAGGAGGGAACTTGAAACAGTGACACTGAAGGAATGGCAATGTATTTCCCAATCAGGATGGTGGGTGGCTTGGAATGGAAAGCGAACATGGTGATGATCCCATGTATCTGCTTCCCTTGTCCTTCTTGATGGTCATGGTTTCAGAGGTACATTGTAAAAAGCCTTGGTAAATTTCTGCAGAGCACCATGTAGATGGCAGGTAGTGCTGCTCCTGAGTGTCAGTGGATGAGGGGTGAAGCTGCATTCACTGGGAAAATGGGGAGGGGGCGGGTATTTCATTGCACACACATTCAATATGTGTCTTATAGATGGTGTGCAGGCTTTTGGAAATCATGAGATATGTTATTTCTGCAGGATTCCTAGCCCTTGAGATATTCTAGTAGCCAATTTATTAATATGTGTCAAAATGGTCAGTCCAATTCTGGTTAACGGTAATCTCCGGGATATTGGTCATTGGGAGTTCAGTGCTGGTGGTGGCATTGAACGTTAGAAGATATGGTTCCCTTTTCAAATGTTAGAGGTAATTGTTGTCTGGCATGTGTGCAACGGAAATGGTACTTGTCACTGTTAAGCACACACCTTCATATTTCCAGGTCCTTGTTGCATTTGGATAAGGAATGCTTCAGTATCTGAGTAAATCACAAATTATGTTGAACATTGTCTAATTATTGGCAAACAGTCCCAGGTGTGACTTTATGAAGCAGCTGAAAATTATTAGGCCTAGGGCAGAGAGCACTCTTACAGCTCACTGATGCTGTCCCTCTCTTCTAGTTCCACCTGCTCCAGAGGTGTCTAACAACATATCTGAATGGAATAATATTACAGTATCTAACCCAAGGAGCTGAGCGAGCACTTGGTTAGCTCAATCAGTTGGACGGCTGGTTTGTACTACAGATTAATACCAACAGTGTGAGTTCAGTTTCTGCACTGAATGAGGTGTCTGAAAAGGGCTGTCCTACTCAAGCTCTCCCTCACTTGAGGCATGAGGACTGTCCAGTTAAACTGCCACCAGTCGTCTCTGTCTAACTCGAGAGAATCCGTATCATCCTGTCGTAGTATGGTGCCCAGCCTTTCCATTTCTGATCTACAGGCTTACTCAGTAAGTCCTCCGCTGGGGAACTGCGGCAGAGCTGAGATGGCTGCTCTCCACCAATACCAGCTGCCTTCCTTTGTACCAGGTGTAACTTCTGCCAGTGCAGACGATTCATATTTGCTCCAGTTTTGCCGTTAATCCTGGATACGGCACTTGGTCAAACGTAGTTTTGATCATGTTAAAAGTGCAGTCACTGTCACTTTACCTCTAGAATTCAGCTGTGTGTTTTCTTGTTGTACATCATTAAACCAAGGCTTCAATGAGCCCAAGGGATGAGAGTCCAAACTGAGCTCAGTGAGAAGGATGGTGTTGAGGAAGTGCTGCTTGATCTCACTGTAGGTGACATCTTCCACATTAATGACACGGACTAGAGCAATGTGGTGGTCATTGATTATCTGATGTTTTGTCTGTGTGTCCAGAGGACACACTTGGATAGTTTCCCACATTGTCAGCTAGGTCCCAGTGCTGTATCCCAGCAGGAACAGCTTGAATGGAATGTTATCAGGGCCCACAGCCTTTGTATTCTACAACCCCTCCAGCTGTTTGTAAATACCACACATAGTGAACCGGATTAGCTGAAGAATGCCATCTGGAGGAGACTAAAATAGATCATCCCATCGATATTTTGTCTGAAGGTTGTTGTGAAAGTTTCAGCCTTAGCTTTTTCTATTATTGTGCTGGGCTCTTCAATCTTTGAGGAAGGTGGTATTTGTGGATCCTCCTCCTCCAGTGAGTTGTGTCATTGTCCACCACCACTCACCCAGACTGCATGTGAGAGGATTGCAGAGATTAGGTCTGATTCATTGTTTAGATCTGTGTATAATTTGCTATTTATACCATGTGGTGAGCAAATGGTCCAATTTAGTAACTTCATCTCATCCTGAGGTGTATTTTGTGCTACTACAGGCAGGCCCTCCTGTGTTCTCCATTTAACAAGGCTGTATCCCTGGTTTGATGGTCAGGGTAAAGTGGAGCATACGCCAGGCAGTGATAGTGAAAAATATACTCGAGTACAATTTTGCTGCGGTTGGTAATGACCTGAACCACCTCATACAGGCCAGTACAAAATTCCAAAATCTTTTGGAAATCTGCCCTGTTTAGCACAGTGATGGTGTCACATATACACAGGGGGTCTTCATGATATAAAAGTGGAACTTTATCTCCAGAAATACTGTGTTCAGTCGTCACCGTTCCCAATACGGGTATCGAACAATGTGTCTGCAGCCAGTAGGTTGGTGAGGGTGAGGCCAAGGATGTTTCTCCCTGCCAGTCATTTCCCTCGACCCGGTGCAGACGCAGTGAAGCAGTTATGTCCTTTTGGAAACGGCCAGCTCGATCAGCAATGCTGCTGCTGAAACTTTCTTGGTGTTGGTTTTGAAATGGCCCACCCAGTATAGACATTCTCCACCTTTGTTACATTTTCAGGGCTTCCTCCAAGTGTTGTTTAATGTGGAGGGACACTGATCCATCAGCTGAAGCAGAGGAGTCAGCAGGAGGTTTCCGTGTCACTGTTTGATCTGACCTCGTGAGGCTGAGGGAGGGGAGTCAGCAGGAGGTTTCTGTGTCAGTGTTTGATCTGACCTCGTGAGGCTGAGGGAGGGGAGTCAGCAGGAGGTTTCTGTGTCAGTGTTTGATCTGACCCCGTGAGACTGAGGGAGGGGAGTGAGCAGGAGGTTTCCATTTCAGTGTTTGACCTGACACCGTGAGGCTGAGGGAGGGGAGTCAGCAGGAGGTTTCTGTATCAGTGTTTGATCTGACACCGTGAGGCTGAGGGAGGGGAGTCAGCAGGAGGTTTCTGTGTCAGTGTTTGATCTGGCACAATGAGCTTCTAACCTCCTCCAAACGTACCCCCTTCGCTATCTCTCTCTCCTTCCCCAAACCCTACACTCCTCTCTATCTCTTTATCCTCCTCCAAACCTTCCACCCATCCCATCTATGTAACTTTCTCCAGCCCCTACTGCCTTCACTATCTCTATAACACCCTCCATACACTGTACCTCTTTTATATCTCTCTGACTTCCTCCAAACCCGACACCCCTCCCTATCTCCTTAACCCTCTCCAAATACTGCACCCCTCCCTAGCTCTCTAAACTCCTCCAAACACTACTCCCTTCCCTATTTCTTCAACCTACTCTAGACCCTGCACCACATTCTATTTCCTTAACCCATTCTAAACCCTGCATCCCTCCCTATATTTCTGACCCCTACAAACCCTATACCTCTCCCTACTTATCTCAACCCCACCAAACCCTTTCCTTATCTGTCTAATCCCCTCCAATCCCTACACCCTTCCCTATCTCTCTAACCTGCTCCAAACCCTGTACTACTCCGTATCTCCCTCAAACCCTGCACGCCTACCAATCTCTCTAACACCCTCCAAACCTACAAATTTCCCTATCCATCCAACCCCCTCCAATCCATAACCCTTCTCTATCTCTCTAACCTCCTCCAAACATTTTACTACTCCATAACTCTCTCAAACCCTGCACTCCTCCCTATCTCTCTAATCCACTCCAAACCCTATACCCCTCCCTATATCTCTAAACCCCTCACAAATCATATACTACTTCTTATCTCTCTCAATCCACTCATACTACCCGCTAATATTTTATCATGACTAATATTTACGCTTCTACTGACGTTTTAAGTTTAGTCCTACACATATGGTATTTGCCTCCATTGACCTGGTCAATTTGTACATGCTTTAGTTTCTCTTTCCGATTTTAATTCCCTTCTTACTGCAGCAACTGACTCCATAACTAATAATGCATCACCACCTCCTCCTTTACCCCTCTCCTGTGCTGCCTGTTCTTGTACCGCAGAATATTGAATTGTCAGCCCTGATCTCCCTCAAACATATCTCTGTAATGGCAAAAATATCACAATTTCACGTGTCAGCTCGTTCCCTTATCGCGTCTGTCTGTCCGATAATATACCCAACCTTAAGGGAAAGCACATCCAGCCTGGAATACATCACCTAGAATACTCTGTACCTCGGAGTTCTTCAGTCATTCACTCTTCGTTATCAAGCTGCCTAATTCATGAACTGTAACTCTGGGACTGAATGAATATTTGTTGAATTGTAATTTCGTTTTCAATAAATGTAGTCATCAAATGCAACTTTCCAGAACTGAACAGTCAGCTCTAAATACAACGGGTTTCTGCTGATTAATTGCCTGCACAGTGTGCAGAGGGGATAGCCCTTTGTAATGGAGAAAGTGAGACCTGCAGATGCTGGTGATCAGAGTCGAAAAGTGTGGCGCTGGAAAAGCATGGCATTTCAGGCGACTTTTGAGGAGCAGGAGAGTCAAAGCTTTGGGCATCAGCCTTTCATCAGGAAGGCATTGGTGCCTTCCCATGTTTTCCATTTCATGATTAACAGGTTATAGTGAACCATATGTGTTCAGGAAAGCAGCACTGTATAGAGCCCTGAAATGGAAAACAGTCCATCAGGTAGTTGAATAGTGAGTAGACATGGTGAGGTGAAGTACAGACTGATTGAAATACAAACATAGGGATAGGTAAATCTCCTAGGCGAGACGGGATCCAACCTGGCTTACTACAGGAAGAGCAGGAAGAGATTACTGCACCTTTGGAAATGATCTTTGCGTCCTCACTCTCCATTGGAGAAGTGCCAGATGATTGGAGAGTGCCAAATGTTGCTCCCTTGTTCAGGAAATGGAATAGGGATAATCCTGAGAATTACAGACCAGTCAGTTTACATCAGCATTGAGCAAAGTTTAGGAGAGGATTCTGAGAGACAGAATTTATGATTACTTGCAAATCATAGTTTGGTTAGAAACAGTCAGCATGGCTTTGTGAGGGGCAGGTCATGCCTCACAAACCTTACTGAATTCTTTGAGGATGGGATCAAATACATTGAAGAAGCGAGAGTAGTGGATGTGAAGTACATGGTTTTTAACCAGGCGTTTGGTAAATTTCCCCATGGTAGGTTCCTTCAGAAAATAAGGACGCGTCGGATACAGAGAAACTGGCCTGTCTGGATGCAGAATTGACTGGCCCATAGAAGACAGAGGGGGGTGGTAAATGGCAAGCATTCTGTCTGGTGCTAGGTGACCATTGGTGTTCCATTGGGATCGGTTCTGGGACCTCTGCTGTTTGTGATATTTATAAATGACTTCGATGAGGAAGAGGGTAGGTGGATTAGTAAGTTTTTCATTTTAACAAAGCTTAGTGGAATTGTGGATAGTGTGGAGGGCTAATGTAGTTTGCACAGGACATTGACAGGATGCTGAACTGGGCTGGTAAGGGACAGTTGGATTTCAATCTGGAAAATTGTGAAGCGATTCAGTTTGGAAGGTCAAATGTGAATGCATAATACACGGTTAAATGTAGGATTCATACATTGTGGAGGAACAGTGGGATCTGATGATCCATGTCATAGCTCCCACAAAGTTGCCATCCAGGTTGATAAGGTTCTTAAGAAGCCGGATGATGTTTTCATTACGGCGGGGGGCGGGGGGGGGGGGGGTTGTGTTTAAGTAGTGAGGTTATGCTGCAGCTCTATGGAACCCTGGTGAGGTCACATTTAGAAGGTTGTGTTCCGTACTGGTCGCCTCATTATACGAAAGATGGGGAAGCATTGGTGAGCGTACTGAAGAAATTTATCAGGGCGCTGCTTGGATTGGAGGGCAGGTCTTGCAAAAAAAAATTCAGTGAACTAGGTTTTTTTCTCATTGGAACGAAAAAGAATGGAACATGACTTGATCGAGGTGGACAAGGTGATTAGAGGCTTAGATAGAATGGACAACCAGAGACTTTCACCCAGGACAGAAATGGCTATCATGAGGGGGCATGATTTTAAGGTAATTGGAGGAATATTTATGGGAGGTGTCCGAGGTACGTTCTTTACACATAGAGTGTGGGTGTATGGATAGGCACATGAATGATCGTATAATGAAAGGTATGTAGGTTAGTCTGATCTTAGAACAGGATAAAAGGTCGGCAAGACATCAAGGGCTGAAGGGCCTGTGCTATGATTCCTGTTTCACCAAGCTTGTAGATTCTCATCAATTCTTGAGTGTGTGAGGGAGTGATGTGTGTGAGATCAGGAAGCTTTGACGAGGTGTTAGGTCAAAACTTACATTTACAGTGTGCACTGTTACAGTCACCTGAGTGCCAGTACAATATGTGTGTGGTGACATACACCAGGCATAATCCGCCAAGTTCAGTCATTAACGTGCTTCTTGGCCTGCCGTTTGTTGCTGTTTTCTTCAGATACATTCTGTTGGGTGAACCATCCATGAATCTCTGGCCATCCACAGAGATGTAAAATTTCATTTTGGTACTGGTGATAATGAAGGTGACATTTATTGGATATGGTTTCAGAAAATTTCTTTATGAGACTCAAAATAGTGCATCAGACTGTCAACTTTTGAACGTCTTTTCCCAGCATCCAGTCCAAGGTGCAGATGTATGGAGTCTGGGAGGCAGGCCAGGTATCAGCACCGTCAGTAAGTTGTGCGGTGTGATTCTGACACTGGACGTCGACGCATCTGCCCGCTGGGCCAGGCTCTTACTGAAGATGATTTTTTAAAACCTGGCTGCTGGTCAGCCATTGATATCTAATTTGGACATCATTTGTAGCTACATTGAGACCAGTGATAGTCTGTTTGCGAGATCCCACCTTTCCCAGGGTGGATTCCAAATTATTTTTTGTGAAGAAATGTTTGACTGACTGCCCTGACACAGGTTAGAAACTCTTTGCACAGATTTAGGAGCAGGTCAGTGTGTCACTCAGCAACACTGGCAACTGCGAATTCCAGTAACACTGTAAATGATTCCAAATCTTTGGGAAGCCGTTTTTAGCGTAGATCATTGCAAGGTGTTGAGTTTACTGACCCGAACAATAATCAGCTGTTAGCTATGTTTCGTGAATTGGGCAAAAACGAGATGTGAAGTATGATTATTCAACTGAACTATAATCTCTGAAAACAATTAGGTCGATTCTATATTTATGGAAGTAAAGTATAAACTCCTGTCAAATTTTTGTAACACAAAAATAAAGAATGCACATTTTATTTAATATCGAATAAAGAGCATGGTGTTCAAAGTTTGTGAGAAGATTTGTAGCTCGGGTGTTCATTGTTGTGGTTCTGTTCGCCGAGCTGGGAATTTGTGTTGCAGATGTTTCGTCCCCTGTCTAGGTGACATCCTCAGTGCTCGGGAGCCTCCTGTGAAGCGCTTCTGTGATCTTTCCTCCGGCATTTGTAGTGGTTTGAATCTGCTGCTTTTGGTTGTTCCAGCTGTCCGTTGCAGTGTTCGGTATATTGGGTCCAGGTTGATGTGCTTATTGATTGAATCTGTGGATGAGTGCCATGCCTCTAGGAATTTCCTGGCTGTTCTCTGTTTGGCTTGTCCTATAATAGTGTTCTCCCAGTCAAACTCATGTTGCTTGTCATCTGCGTGTGTTGCTACTGAGGATAGCTGGTCATGTCGTTTCGTGGCTAGTTGGTGTTCATGGATGCAGATCGTTAGCTGCCTTCCTGTTTGTCCTGTGTAGTGTTTTGTGCAGTCCTTGCATAGGATTTTGTACACTACATTGGTTTTGTTCATGCTGGGTATCGGGTCCTTCGTTCTGGTGAGTTGTTGTCTGAGAGTGGCTGTTGGTTTGTGTGCTGTTATGAGTCCTAGTGGTCGCAGTAGTCTGGCTGCCAGTTCACAAATGCTCTTGATGTATGGTAGTGTGGCCAATCCTTTGGGTTGTGGCATGTCCCCATTCTGTCGTCTTTCCCTTAGGCATCTGTTGATGAAATTGCGCGGGTATCCGTTTTTGGCGAATACATTGAATAGGTGTTCTTCTTCCTCTTTTTGCAGTTCTGGTGCACTGCAGTGTATTGTGGCCCGTTTGAATAGTGTCTTGATTCAACTTCTTTTGTGTGCGTTGGTTTAGTTGCTTTCGTAGTTTAGGACTTGGTCTGTGTGTGTGGCTTTCCTGTATACCTTTGTGGTGAATTCTCCGTTAGGTATTCGCTGTACCATCACGTCTAGGAATGGGAGTTGGTTGTCCTTTTCTTCCTCTCTAGTGAATCGGATTCCTGTGAGTATGGACTTGCAAGTACTGTAACAAACACTTCATCGGAAAAACAGGTAGAAAACTAGCCACCTGGATGTATGAACAATAACTAGCCAGATAAAAGACATGACCTACTCTCACTAGATCCTTACATACGGATGAGGAAGTATATCATTTTGACTGGGTCTGCACATCCAACGAGGACAAGCCAACAGAGACACGCACGAGAATTCCTAGAAGCATGGCATTCCAACCAGAAATCCATCAACAAACACGTAGATTTTGATTCCATCTTACACTCTCTGAGGAAAAGGACCAGGCATGAAATCATCAATACTGGAAATTACATCACTGACTCAAGGGAACCTAAATACTTAAATAGGAAGTGGGACATAACACTAGCATTTCACCGGAGGCTAACCGATAATGTTCCCTGATATAGTGATGAACTATCTGAAAATGAACTCTTCAATTCAGCGAGCAAACTGACGTCCAGAAGAAACGCATTGTTTCTCATCCTTTCTTTAACTAAATATCCTTCATTCCAGTTATCATTCTGATTACTTTGCAGAAGAATACCAATAACTTTATAAGTAATGTGGTGTAAGCCTGATTGTGTATGTGAATGTGTATGTGAGAGAGAGACAGAACAATCCTCTGTAATCTCTGAATTACTCCCCATGCCATATTAAAAAGAGGTAAGGATAAGGGCGCAGTATAGCTTAACATGTTGTTCAAAAGCTAGTTCAGGGTTGATGGTTTCAGATTTTTGGATCATTGGGATTTCTTCCAGGGCAGGTGCGACCTGTACAAAAAAAACAGGTTGCATCTTTGCTGAAGGAGCAACAACGTCATTTGGGGAGGTTTGCTAGTGCAAACCGAATGGATTTAAACTAACAAACCAAGAGGTTAGTAACCAAAACAGCGTGTCAGAACCTGAGTGGAAGGTCGAGATGAATAGCACATCAGGCATAGCCAGTCTAATGACCATGCTGAGGGAAGGAATCATATCAGTTCACATTGTGAGATGGAAGTTGGAATAAATGAAAGAGATGAGGCTCAGGTTTATCAGGGATTCACAAATGAGGATGGAGATTGTGGGGGACGTGAGGGATTGAGGTGTGTGAGATCAGGAAGACAGTGCACAACAAAATATTAAAGGGGAAAGAGGTTGGGGTGGAGTGGAGTGAGGAATTCTGTGATAAACAACTGGCAGCAAAACACAGGAAAACTTGATTTTTATCAAAGTGAATACCTGGGAAGGAATCTATTATGCTTCAGAGATATAGCACCCTCATAGCTAGAAGTCTGCATTATATTGAAGGAAAATCTGTGTCGATGACATTGCTAAAGCTATAATAATAGTGCAAACAGCTGAAAAATGCTCGTGCTGGTGTTGGACAGTGCATTCACTGTGCATGTGAATTACCCTGGATGCTCCCAGAGATGGCTTGGTTTCTGTAGGTTGAGTACGTGCTGAAGTTGCATGAGATGATGCTGGTTTGTAATCTCGCCACTCACTGAGTCCAGTCAGAGGAACAAACCAGCAACTGCCATTGCTTATTTCTTCAGAATATATCAGACTGTTCACGGCTGCCACCGCATAGAATCATGCAACGAAGAAAAGGCCTATCACCTCTGTGCCAGCAAGAGCACATGTTTGTGAGGTTACCTGCCTCAACCTTCCTCCTCGACAATGCCTTCCAGATTCACACCACCCTCCCAACTGAACGCGTTCCACAAATCCTCTCTCATTCCCCTGCCTTTCACTTTAAAAATGCGTCCCATTGTTTTTGACACTTTGACTCAGGGAAATGGCTTTTGGTTGTTCATCCTCTCTATACTCCTTATACTCTTGTGCACCTGTACCAGGTTCCCTCCTCGACTTTCCCTGCTGCAAAGAAAAAAACGAGCAAATTTCGCCCACCCCATTCATAGTTTGAGTACTCGCTTGTCATATTACTTCGGACGTGCTTCAACCCACATTTATCAGTGTTAAATTTCATCGGTCATTGATCTGGCTATCTGAATAATCTAGTTATATCCTCCCGTAGCCTAACCCTTTCCTCCCGACTCTGAGCCACATAGCTCAGATTTGTGTCATCCGCATCATTCCACTGCCCCCACCCCCATCTTCGATATGCTCACCATCGTCATTTATGAATCTCACAAACAAATCATGTGTTCCTTCCTGATCTCCAGATGTTATTTAGAGGAAGATTTGAGAATTCCAGTCGATACCTTTTCTTATTTTGGTCAATTTACAGAGTGATGTGGTTTATATCTTTTGTGAGGAATCCAGAGATAACATTTTTGACACAGAGTTGAATTCACCTTTTACATTTTACCACTCTACATGTTTTATTCATAAAGCTTGTAAATAATTTAGGATGAACTAGGGTTTGGTATCTTGCGCTGGAACATTAGCGTTCTGGAGACACTGTTCTTTGTTACATTCACTGCAATAGCCAAAGCTGAAGAAATGTTTCACCTGCAGGATTCATTGTTAGTTTAAGTCAGCGAGTGTGATGAGGATAAATATTCAATTAAATTCTATGTTATGGACAAACTGCAAGAGATCAACTCATGTTCTCATGCCTACCTTGAATTGGAAGCTAATACATACTGTAATAAAATCAAAAACATTGAAACGCCCCACTAGATGAGAAAAATAACATGTTGTCTCCACTTGATGGGGATACAGAAATATAGAGTACATGTGCAATCTGAACTAGAATGAAGTAATAGAAGAAAAAGTACACGAAATAATTTCTTACTTTTGAATGGAAACCAGATCTCGACTTTCCTGAACAGTGACGTTTGTGCACCCAATCCCACTTCCCCAAAAACAAGATTGTCCCTGTCACTCAAACTTCATGTGCCATTCTTCCTCCTCCGTCATACTCTTTCCTGACACTACTACTTCCCTTGCACTATCCCTTCTACTGCTACATGCTCTTCCACTGATGATCTCCCTTTACACCCTCCTTCTGCCACTTCCATTGTAAGTTACATCAAATTCCCAGTTACTCCCTCTTCATCTGACCATCGCATTCACTTTTAGCTTTCCAACTGGGATGATGGGAGCTGCTGGCTTCTGTGCTGCTATTGATCATCCGTGTGTGATGAAATTGGTGTGATCAATGTCCAATTGGAACAGACAATAGTGTGTTTTTGTCACTACCTGATGCACCTTGACCAGGATGGTTTTGTTCCCCATGGTACAGAGTGGAGTGTCTTTCTATCTCTCTGTCACAGCGCTTAACCAAACAGCCTCATCACAAATAGGATGAACCTCTCCTCAGAATCAGAAATCCATGCATCAGTTTTCCTTTAAATGTTGTGAGTACAGTGAACAGATTGTTTGAACAAGCCATGTTCTATCACTTTGCTTTTTAAGGATTTTCCAATGACATTTGAGTTGTGATTAGAGTAACTTCCCTTGCATCAAAGTACTATTTGACTCGTGTGGCATCACGGCCCCTGAGTAAACTGTGGTCAATGGGAATCGGTGGATATTCTGTCTTGGTAATTTCCTCACTGAACAATGACACTTTCCCCAGAGCTTTTGAGAATGCCAAATAAACTCTGCCCTTCTAGTGCCTTCCAAAGCCATGGATAAATGTGTCCTGTTAATAACATCAACATATGTTCCGTTTTCACAGTCTGGTCTAAAATCTCAGAAAAGTAAGACCTTGCTGGTTGAGTGTCACCCC
This sequence comes from Hemiscyllium ocellatum, assembly GCF_020745735.1. Classification (NCBI taxonomy): domain Eukaryota; kingdom Metazoa; phylum Chordata; class Chondrichthyes; order Orectolobiformes; family Hemiscylliidae; genus Hemiscyllium; species Hemiscyllium ocellatum. The sequence goes on along the minus strand of NW_026869216.1, from coordinate 65,547 downwards.
AATGGAATCAGGGTGTTACAATGAGATTACGATTCAGATTATTTTCAATCAGTTACTTTCTGAGGACTGATGGTGTGGTGTCAGTACCACTGGTATCAACATTTTATCTGTCCAAACGCATCACATCTCATTGGCTCAATGCTGCACCGCTCCCGAATTCTATTTCTTTCTCTGGCTCATTCGCCATGCTCATCAGATATGTGAGGCCCACAAGATGCAATAATACAGAGATGCCCATGACCCCTTGGAACCTGCCTCCCCACCTGTGCCCAGCACGCTGAACGCATCCACTCCTCCAAAAGCACCTCCTGTCATAACATCACCATCTCATCGTTCAGATCAGACAATTTGTCACAATTCAGAAAAAAATGAATGAGCTGGAGAAAAACTCAGCAAATCTGGCAGAATCTGAGCACAGATGCACAGAACTAACATTTGACTTTTCAGAAGCGTCACATCATAACCAATATGTTAACTCTGCTCCTTTCTGCAGATAATTCCTCATCTCTTTTTTTTTTCCATTTCTACACCATTTTCAGTTTGTATCTCATTTTCATATCATTATATTTCATATTTTTTGACAAGTCCATATGTTGACCTTGGTTGTATTTGGACACCATGGTCCTTTCCTTTTCCTATTACAATTGGTTTGTCTGTGACACATGTTGTACGGCCGAAATCTGTTTCTTCTGTAAGATTCAAAGAAAAAAAAAGGTCTGAATGTCATGTAAATCTCAGTAAATCCACTTTGTTTGAAAATACTGTTTTGAAGCAACTGAACTTCATGAAATAATAAGAATCGATTTTTGATGATGGAAAACTGTCCTTCATTGAACAAGCTTGTCTCCCCCTCCATAAGCTTTCAAGGTATATCACAGAATTATTACAGCAAAGGTGGAGGACACTCAACCTATTGTCTTTTCCAGCTTAGAATGAGCTGTATCTCAACAGTTATTCTGTGTTGTCCACACAGACCTTCTTATTTTCTTATTAGTGCCTGCTTTTAATTGTAAGTATCCTACTAGATATGAACAATACGATCCATCTCAAACAAAAACAGGAATTGGAATGAAAGCTCGGCAGTCTGGCAGTATCTGTGAAGAGCAACATTAACCCAAAGCCAATATTTCAGGTCTGTTGACCCTACTCAAATTGTATACTCAATGATTAAGTAATGTGCATATAAAATATAGTTCACTTTAACACATATAAAATTATCCTGTTCAGTTCACATTCGGCTTTGCATCTCTTCTTGTGCGTTATATTTAATTCTGTCTATCAGAAAGAGCAATGATGACTGGGAAATATCATTGTACTCTATGCCGTCTCCACAGCCGTTGCCCCCATTCTGTCCTATCTCTCAGCCAATGTCATATTCATACAAATCTGACTCATTAATTCATAAGTCTTAATGAATAGGTTCATTGTGATTAATACAGTTGGTTTTGGACTGAGGCCAAAATGTATAAAAATACTGCTTTACCTCAAATAAAACTGCATTAGGGTGTTTGTCAATTTTTGTTAAAAAGATTACTGAAGCATATAATGTATGGAAGTTCCAAAGTTGCCTTATTGGAGCAGTGAGAGGAATATTCACAGAAGTCCAACTTTCTGTCTAAGTTCAGGGCAACTGTGTTCAGTGATAGACTGATGGCTGGTGTTTGTTCCCGTGAGGGAGAGATCCACTCAGTAACAACATCCTGATTGTGTTTCTTTTGGTGCATGGATGGATTAGGGGAGAGATGGTACAGCTTTGCAAACGCACAACAGAGCAAAGCCATCTAGCCTACGGGAAAAAAAACATCATTCTTCCTCACAACTGACTTCACGAGAGCAATTGGTGATGGGAGATGTGACCAACAGCTGGCAATGTCAACATTCAGTCCAGTTCAGTTATATTGTGAACTGAATGTGCTGTATTGAAAGCTGGAGCTGTTTGCTCAGTGACTGTGATTGATGTCAGTCTCCATACATTGTAACTTGTCACTGGAGGGTTTACTCTCCTTTTAGTCAGGAGTTCACTCAGTGCTTTATCCTACTGTAGTAGCAGGTGCATCTGCTCTGACAGTAACAGAGATCAGCAGCTGCGTAGACATTGGATCGGATTCTTAGAATAATGGACATGAACATTACAACAATGGAGAGGAGGTTTTCCTTGGGTATTGTCATAATTTCCACCATTGGGAACTTCTGCCATATCGATATCAGCAGTGCTGATGATTATTCTGGGAGGGGGTGGAAGGTGTGTTACTGACCTGATATTATATTTAAAAAAGCAAAGAACAGAAAGTGCTCTTCAGAACTTAAATCAGTTGGGAAATAGTGTGAATACTGTTAGTGGCAGGGAAGTGAGCTGTGCAGGGGAAGAGGACTGAGTTGAATTGATGGAGAAAGAGAGATAGAAGAAAAAGAACAAACAAATGGAATGATAATCAGCTGGCATGGAACTAAAATGTGAGATTCACCTCATTTATTTTTCGCCCTTCCCATCTTCCTAAATATCATGCCCATGTAAATACAGGTATCCCCTGCTTTTCAAAAGTTTACATTTCGCCCCCTCCCTTTCCAAGTGACCTACATTAGGACCTGTTTTCACTAATCAAAATAAATCCAAAGAAGATTTTCACTTTTACGAAGGAAGCTGATTAATTTTCTTATACAAATTAATGCTTCTTCACTTTACACCTTATCAGCTTACGAAAGGAACACTGTACTTTCAGATAGCGAGGGAAACCTGTATTTGTCTAACACCATGTTTAAAACGATTTTATCTCCCTGTCTCTTTTCCCTGAGTGTGGTCATTTTCTTATATTCTTGAATGGGATATGAGTATCACTGGCTGGGACAGCATTATTTCACTTTTCTAGCTGCTCTTGAGAAGACCGTGAGCCACTGTAGTCCACGCGTTTGCTCTGATTTGATTTGATTTATTTTAGTCAAATGTACAATGGATAACTTTGTTTTGTGATTAGTGCAGGAACATGATACCAAACGAGAAAATACAACTCATGGGGTATTCCAACAGAGTGAGGCATATAAGGCTAAAGCTGCACAGGAGATGTGCAAAGCAAAATCTCTATTAACAAGACTAGTATTATTTGAAAAGTTAGAGATGTCAATTCGTCAGTCTAATTACGGTAGGGAAGAAGGTGTTCCTGAGTATGCAGGTCCATGTTTTCAAGTCTCTGTATCTTCTCCCTATTGAAAAAGGATGTAAGAGATCATTACCAGTTTGGAAGAGATTTTTTTTTGTTATCAGCCTTTCAGCGATAATGAGAAGTATAAATGGATGGAAGGTTATCTTCAGTGATTGCCTGGGCTGTGCACACAACTGTCCGTAGTTTCTTATGGTCCTGGGCACAGCAGTTACCATGTCACGTGAATAGAATGCTTTCAGTTGCCAGTATACAGAGCACTGGGAGGCGGGCAGTTCCAAAATAGTTAGTTGTAACAATTGGCTGTTAAATGGATACCCAAGTTCTGGTTGCTATTTTGACAACAATTGAAAGTTCATCAATAAATATAAACTATGTCCATGATAGCAAAACCCAGTTGAGTTAATTGTGTTGGCAACATCGAACCAATCAGCCATCACCTGCTTCAATTTTATAGAGAGGCCATCACCATCACGAGTGAAATAGAGACAGACACAAAGGGAAGGAGAGAGAGAACACAGTGAAAGAAATAGATGGAGAATCAGTCAAAGACAGAAAGGAAACAAAACAAGGAAACAAACAGTCACATGAACAGGGAGAAGGGGAGAGAGTAAATTCAGGGAAAGAAACAGAAGACAGAAAAAAGGATAACACAGGGAAACAGACAGAGTGAGAGAAACAGTGAGAGACAAAGGACACAGGGAGCTGGGGGTGGGTTCACAGGGAGCTGGGGGTGAGCAATGAGAGGTTCTGGGGTTGAGGACCGGAGAGAGCTGGGAATGAGCACTGGAGGGAGCTAGGGGGAACGGAGGTGAGGATTTATTGTTAACTGTCCCAAGGTGTACAGGCAGATCATAGTAAGCAAGAATGTACAGAACAATGGCTGTAAAACATGTCTGAGAGGCATGTAGGTTACGCTGCACAGGGTGTGCGCTAGGCGAGATCAACTTGAACAAGATCAGCATTATTTGAGATTAGAGAGCCCATTCATCAGTCTCATAACAGCCGGGAAGAAGCTGTTCCTGAGCCGGCTGCTCCGTGTTTTCAATCATCTGTATCTTCTTGGCTGATGGAAGAGGTTGTAAGAGATCATTACTGGGTTGTGATGGGTCTTTGAAAATATTAGAACAAAGAACGTTTCAGCACAGCAGCAGCCTTTCGGCGTTTCAACCCTGCGCCCATCCAGTTCCTCTATTTAAACCTGTCGCCTATTGTCTAGGGGTCTGTATCCCTTTGTTCTCTGTCCATTAATGTATCTTTCCAGAAACAGCTTAAATGAAACATCACTGGTCACAGTTCTCCATTTTGAGAATCTCACTTGTCCTACTACTCTCTGCCTCCTGTTGCCCAGTCAGTTCTTTATCGACGTGGTGAGCACACCCTGGACCCCATGCGACTTCAATTTCTCCCCAACCCGGCCATGTCAAAAGTTATCGAATGCATTCCTGAAGTCCATTTACATGAAATCAACAGCCCTTCCCTCATCGATCAACTTTGTCATTACTTCAAAGCATTCTATTAAGTTGGTAAGACATAACCTTCCCTACACAAAACCATGTTGCCTATCACTAATAAGACCATTTTCATCCAAATGAGAATGGATCCTATTCCTCAGTATCTTCTCCAGCAGATTCCCTACCACTGACGTCAGGCTCACTGGTCTATATTTAACTGGATTATTCCTGTTACCCTTCTTGAACCGGGGGATTAACAATTCTCCCGTCCTCGTGACCTCAGCCATGTTCAAGGATGCTACAAAGATATCTGTCAAGACATCAGCTACTTCCTCACTCCCTTCCCTCAGTAATCTGGGATAGATGTTAACAATCTTTCTGCAGCAACGAGCCGTGTAAATTGAGTCAATGGTTGAGAGGTTGGAGTCCATCATAGTCTGGGCTGTGCACTCAACCTACTGTAGTTTCTTATGGTCCTGGGCAGAGCAGTTGCCACACCAGGACGTGATGCACCCGGACACTACTTTCTTAATGGTGCATTTATACAAGTAGTACATGCTGAATTTCGTGAGCCACCTGAGGAAAGAGAGGCATTGTTGAAACCTCTTGACAGTCACACCTATGTGGGAACTCCAGGGTTGGATGTCAGTTATCATCAAGCCGAGAATCCTGACGCTCTGCACTCCCTCAACCGTTGGTGTAGATGGGGGCGTGTTCCTCTCCTTACTTTCTGAAGTCAATGATCAGTCCTTTACTTTTACGGAAATTGAGAGGGGTCATTATCATTACACCATGCCACCAAACCCGTTATCTCCTGCCCCCTATCTCCTTACTGTATTCAGACTCATCGTTGGTTGATATCCCCCCTGCTTTGATGATGTCTTCAGCGAACTTGAAGCTGGCTTTGTTTGGAATTTGGCAACACAGCCGTGTGTGTACAGTCGGGGGCTGAGGACGCATCCTTGCGGTAGCCAGTGTTGAGTGTTATTGCGGCGGAGGAGCAGATACCTATCTACACAGATTGTTGTCTGTGGGTCTGAAACCGGGACATCGATGGCAGAGGGTGGAGTGGTGACTAAGGTCACGGAAGTTTAAGATCAGTCTGGAGGGGATAATGATGTTTAAGGTGGAGCTGTCGTCAATGAGCAGGAGTGTGGTGTAGGGTGTACTTGTTATCCATATGTCCCAGGATGAATGCAGGGATTGGGATATGGCATCCGTTCTGGGCCTGTTACATGAGTCAGCAAATTATAAGGGTTCAGGTCAGGCTGGGAGATTGGAGGGGATGTGAGCCATAACCAGCCTTTCAAATCACTCCATGTTTATTGAGGTTACAGCCACTGGGCAGTAGTCATTAATGCACGTTACATGTGCTTTCTCACTTACGAGGATGATGGTGGTCTTCTCGAAGCAGATTGGGACATCGGCTTGTAAGAGGGAGAAGCTGAAGTTGTATGTGAATACCTCTGCCAGTTGGCCCTCATAGGATCTGAGTACACATCCGGAAACATCGTCCAGGTCAGTCGCTTTCCTTGACTTCACTCTCAGGAAGATTGATCATGTCTACAGCAATGACAGCGGGCATAGGTACATCCGAGGCTGTCAGGGCAGGTTTCAGCCTGGCAGTCACACAGTCATTCACGATAGATATTACCTCCCCCACCTCCCTCCGTTATCATCAACACACAGTTACATTGGTTGGTGTGAGCACCACACTGTTAGTTTCCAGACAGAGTGACATCAATAGACTAGGATTGTGCGCCATAATGAAGTAAACTCCCAACAAAAAGGGGAAGGGTGTGCTTCTACTGAGAGACTGTGGTGCAGAGAACGAAGACTTTTTAGGTTTAATTCCTGCCAAGCCACTGCTTCAATCTCAATGGAGTCAACCACCTTGAGTGTTGTACCTTGTAGATGGTGCACAGTCCTTAGGGAGCCAGGAAATGTGTTATACATGGACAAACTGGACAATGGACCTGAGGGCATTTTTTCTAAGTTTGCAGATGATGCAGTGATGGTTTGCTGGGCAGATAATATTGAGGAAGTGGGGAGGTTGCAGAAAGACTTGGGCAGTTTCGGACTGTGGGAAAACACATGGCTGATGGAACACAATATGGAATCATGTGAGATTATGCACTTTACTGGCGGCATAGAGACAGACACTATGTTCAACATGATCCATTAAATCTGAAGCTCAAAGGATTTTGAAGCACTCGTCCTCTCTTATGGGTAATGTGCCGGTTCAGATGGCAGTTCCGAAAGCAAGTGCAATGTGAGCGTTCAGTTCAAGGGAGCAAGAATGCAAGAGAGGAGACATACTGCTGAGAATGTAATGGGCTATAGTCAGACGGCCTTCGGCATATTGTGAGCTGCTTTGGACACTATCTCTGGGCAAATATCTGCTGGTCTTGGAGGTGATCCATCCTGGGCATAACGGCTTGTCATACGAGCGGCAGTGTGTGTACTCGATGGAACTTAGAAGAATGGTGGTGTGGCGGGGGCGAGGGGCGTCTGATTGAAACTGAACGATTACTGCAAAGATTGATACAGCCAGTGTGTTGAAGATATTTTCACTAGTCAGAGAAACAATGACAAACAGCACAATTTCAGATTGAAGGGATAGGCTGAATGGCCTAAACATATTGCTATAACCAATGCCCTTTAGGTGATAGGGTCTATTATTCAGTGCAGAATTGTAAGTCTCTGACCTGCTTTTGTAACCCTTGTGTTTGTATGTTGATTTGACTTCACGTTCTGGTCAATGGCAAACCCTGTGATATGGACAGTGTGGGGATTCAGTGTCGGCCAGTAGTCCATTAATCTGTAGAATATAAGCGCCTATCTGTGAGTCTCACCTGGCGGGAGTACATTGTCTCTACGATGATTGTCATTTTCAGTCTAATATTTTTGAAGGATTGATCCTGTTACGCCAGTATTATTGATTTTAACAAAACAGATGCAATTTATCAAAGCACTCAGCAACAATAAGTCATCAAATACTGAACACCCTTCTAATAACAGAAAAGTCTAAACTGTTCAATATTAGAAATATTGATTTCCTGTTCATTTTCAAATCAGAGAAACTGTCACATCGAGATGATCAATTTGGAACTAATTTTAAAAACTCTGTTTTGGATATGGGAATCGCTGGATGGGCGCAGCATTACTTGCCCGTCCCTAATTGCCCCCTTGAGAAGATGTTGCTGAGCTACCTTCTCAAACTGCTACAATCCACCTGTTGTGCATTGACCCACGAGTGATTAAGGACGGAATTCCTGGGTTTTGACCGAGCAACAGTGAAGGAATGGCAATATATTTCCAACCATTATGATGACTGGTATGGAAGGGAATTTGAAAGTGCGGTTTCCCAAAAGGCTACTGCCCTTGTCATTCTAGATGGAAGGTTTTGTGAGATTGGAAGGAGCTGTCTGAGGGTCTTTTGGGAATTTTTGCATTGTGTCTAGTAGATAGTGCATACTGCTGCTCCTGAGCGACAGTGGAGAAGGGAGTGAATGCTTCTGGATGTGATGCAAATCAATTGGGCTTCTTTGTCCTGGACGGTGTCAAGCTTCTTTAGTGTTGTTGGGGCTGGACCCATTCAGGCAAGTGAGGATTGTTCCATCTCATTCCTGACTTGTGCCTTGTAGATCGTAGACAGGCTTTGGGTGGTCAGGAGGTGAGTCACTTCCACAGTATTCCTAGCCTCTGATCTACTCTTATATTTAGGTGGCGAGCCCAGTTGAGATTCTGGTCAATGATAACCCCAGTATATTTAGTTATAATAATGCTGCTGAATAACAAGTAGTTATATTGTTGCTTATCGGTGATGGTCATTGTCTGGATTTGCGAATGCCAATTGCCACTTGCCAGCCCAATCCTGGATATCGTCCAGATGTTGTTGCATTTGGGCATGTACTATTTCTGTGTCTGAGCATTTGTGAATGGTGCTGACAATGTGCAGTCATTGTCGAATATCCCCACTTCCGACCTTATGATGGAAGGAAGGTCATTGTTGGAGCAGCTGACGCTGTTTCGACCTAGGTTATTATCCGTGCGGACTACTGCAGAGATGTTCTGGAGATGAGATGACTGACCTCCAACAACAATGGCCATCTTCGTAGCTGTCAGGTATGACTCCAACAATGAAGTGTTGGCTCGCGATCCAATTTTAACTTGGGCTCCTTGATGTCAATTTGGCAGAATGCAACCTTGATGTCAAGGACTGGAATTCAGTTCATTTTTCTTTTTTTGAACCAAGGCTGTGATGAAGTCGGGAGTTGTGTGACCCTGGCAAACCCCAAACTGTGCGTCTCTGAGCAGGTTATTGCTGAACAGGTGCTGCTTGATAACACTGTTAATGACATCTACCATACTTTACTGATGATGGAGAGTAGACTGATGAGGCGGTATTTGGATGAGCTGGCTTTGTCCTGCGTTTTATGTACAGAACATACTTGAGCAGTTTTTCCCATTGCCCATTTGTAACCGTACTGGAACAGCTTGGCTAGGGGAGTGGGAATTCGCTGGAGTACAAGTCTTCAGCACTACTGTTATCATGTAATCAGGGCCCATAGCCTTTGCAGTATCCAGTACCTTCAATTGGTTCTGGATATCAGTTAATCGAATTTGCTGAAGACTGCTATCTGTAATGATGGGGACCACTGGAGGAGGCCGAAATGGATCATCCACTTGAATATTCAGCTTTATCTTTTACCCTGACCCAAGTACGTCTGCAGCCTAAATGACATATCCCAAACCCAAGCACAACCTTCAGAATTCTCAACCTGATCACAGAGAACAGTATCTATGCCTCTAACTATACTATCCCCAATTATCCTTCAATGGGCAGCATGGTGACACAGCAATGCTGCCTCACAGTGCTTGGGACTCGGGTTCAATTCAAATTTCTGGACCCTGTCTGTGTGGAGTTTGAACATTCTTCCCATTGGGAGCATTAACTCATTTCTCTACCCACAGTAGGTCTCTGTGTTTGCTTTGGATTTCAACCATCTACAGTATTCTTGCTTTTGTTTGATGGAGACATGCAGCAAATGTGACAGGCAGTTGCAAAAGCAGCCGTGGTTCTCGGGTTCCCTGGGTGTTTAGGAATCTTGCCCGGCCACTTGTCTGGGTTCAGTGATCCTTGATACCCATTCCATCTCTTTCAGTCCCTCAGTTCATCATCAGTACATGCAGCCTTTCCTTGTGCTACCCCGGGACTTCCTTCCCCTATCGCCCGGCACTGGATGCTCCCTTCACAGGGTCGTGCACACAACAACACTGGGCACTTTCTGACCTGCTGGGGATGCTGGATAAAGACTCATTGCAAGGAAAATCCGATCGAATAGCAAAACAGAGTAAACAGGCTGCATGACATCCATCTGCTCTGGCACTTTCTAGTCTTCTGTTTATCCTTGTCCATCTGCAAATAGATGGTCCATATGTATAACTTGTCAAACAGGTTTGATGGAAGTGATAGATATGAGATCCTCTGGTCATTAGACTGAATCAGTGGACTCCACTTTCCGGGTTGATGAGGTCACACTGAAGTTTTTATTATCAAGTCTATCCACTTTAAAGTTAAGGCCTTGCTGGAGTTGTGCTGAAAGGATATTTGAAATTTGGAGACACTAGAATATTTCACGTGCGAATTAGGTTAGGAAAAGGAAGGTGGCACAGTTAAATACACGACCAAAGAACTGGTTGAGTGGCAGTACTTCTGATAAGTGGAGTTTTGGGATTCCCGACTTGGTAGGATATACACAAGAAGGAAACATAAACATACACATAAACTGGCAACAATCTCCGATATGTGGATCATTGGGATTCCCGGTTCGGTAGGACGTATATAAGAAGGACAGGACGGACCTAAAGTGGCAGCAATCCCTGATATGTGGATCATTGGGATTCCTGGGTCGGGAGGATATGTACAAGAAGGTCAGGATGGACGTGAACTGGCAGCAGTCTCTTTCATGCGGATCATTGAGAGTCCTGGGTCGGGAGGATAAACATAAGAAAGATGGGATGGACGTGAACTGGGAGCAATCTCTGACATGCGGATCATTGAGATTCCCGGGTCAGGAGGACGAATATAAGAAGGATGGGATTGACGTGAACTGGCACAATCTCCAATATGTGTATCATTGGGATTCCCAGGTCGGTAGGACATACATAAGAAGGACGGGATGGACCTGAACTGGCAGCAATCTCCGATATATGGATCATTGGGATTCCAGGGTGGGTAGGATGTACATAAGAAGGATGCGATGGACATGAACTGGCAACAATCTCTGATATTGTGGATCATTGGGATTCCCGGGTCAGTAGGATATACACAAGAAGGACGGGATGTACCTGAACAGACAACCATCTCTGATATGTGGATCATTGGGTTTTACACAGGACGGACGGGACAGACCTGAACTAGCAGCAATCTCCTGGCAGGCAGTTTTGCTATTATCCCTCAGGGGGGTTTAAACTAATGTGTAGCATTGGTGGGGGAGAGAGGGCGAGGGGAGAGGTGTGGGGAACCACAGCAGTATGTCAACAGGTACAGTGACTGAGGAAGAGTTGGAGATTAATATCAGTACAGATAAGACCACCAACAAACAGGAAGAGGGTACTGAACACAATGGCCCTGGCAGCCTGAAGTGTGCTGATTTTAATTTGAGGAGTCTGTTTGTTTGAACAGATATTTCGAGGCCGCTACATGTCAGAGAACAGGAAGAGGTAATAGATGATTGTACACTGTGTCCTCCACTGGACCAGCTTGTCTCTCCAGGCACCTAATGGCTGTGATGTGGGTCACAGAACTTCAGAATTAGTCCAACACAGGAGGAGGCCATTCAGCCCACCGTGCGTCCACGAGCTCTCCATCTTTGCAGCTTAAAAATAGAAAAAATGATCGGAGATAGACTGAGAGGGAGAGAGAGAGATAAACAGAGAGAAAGAAAGTGAAGTGAGATAAACAGAATGGAGAGAAAATGGCGCGACAGGATGAGTGACAGCAAGGGGTGTCAGATGAGTGTAAAGTTATCAGGAGACAGCATGAGGAGAAATACACATAAGCTTTACTTAGAAACTCCCAGAAACTGTAAGCCCTTTGTCTGTTGCCATACCCTGTGAGCACCATGCTGATACTGACTGTCATCCCAGATCATTTATCGCCAATGACATCACAGAGCCGGGTTGCTGACAGTTAAAAACAATCTAAAAGAAGAATAGATTGGTTCCAGGGAGAAGGTGGATTAATTTAAATATTCTGGGCAAACATAAACTTGTAGCCCCTTTAGATATTGTGTGAGAGAGAGGGCTAAAGAATCTCAGTGAAGGGATTACAGACAGAGGGGAAATCAGGGTCTCAGCTGTGGGTCAGATAATGATTGACAAAGATAGCCCACCACTTCCATGGTTTTGTAGTTCACATTTCAATTCATATAGCTCAATATCGTGAGTGTGTTTTAACAAACTCGTGTCTTTGTAGTTTTCATGTTTTGCTATGTACAGAAAAGCTTTTTTGTCCATGTATTTTGTGTTGAATAAACACATTATGTTACTGAGGAAGAAAGGACCTGTTCCGATGGGACAGTTTTCATCTGAACCGTGCTGGGGCCAGAGTCCGAGTGAATCCGAGTGTAGACAGAGCTTTAAGCTAATTAGAAGTGTGTGTGTATGAGATGGTAGTTCAATTATAGGGTTTAATTAGAAAAGCAGAATTAAAAGAGTAGGTAAAAGTACAGAACTCAGGAGAGTTTATTAAAATCTCCAGCACAGACACAAATAGGATAGAGCATCTGGAAATTTTTAACATACCAAAATTCAAGCACACTGGACAAACGAATGGCACTGAGAGGAGGGACGGTTAATACAGGACTGAAGGTGTTATATCTGAATGCAAACGTATGAGGAATAAGATAAATGAGCTTGTGGTGCAGATTGAAACTGGCAGTTATGATGGGCATCAAGGAGATGTGATTGCAAGGGTATCAGGATATTCCAAGACATGTATCCTCTCGAAAATATAGGCAGGTGGGCAGAGGGAGTGGATTTTTATTATTAGTAAGAAATCAAACTAAATTAATAAGAAGAAAGGAAGCATGGTTAGAGGTTTAGAATCTGCGTGGGTAGAATTGAGGAACCACAAACATAAGACAACCACAGTTGGAGTTTTGTACAATCCATCAAAGAGTAGTCAGGAGCTGGGGCATAAGATATACCAGGAGATAGAAAAGATGTATAGGAAAGGCAAAGTACTGTGATCATGGGAGATTTTAATATGCAGGGGGACTGGGAAAATCAGGTAGTGTTTCACAAGTAAAGCAATTTCAGGAATGTCTACGAGATGGCTTTTTTGGAGCGGCTTGTGGTGGAGCCCACTCGGGAACAGATGATATTGGATTTAATGAGGCAGGCGAGATAAACGAGCATAAGGTGAAGGAAACCTTCGGAGGCAGTGATCAGGACATGTTTGAATTTATTCTGCAATTCGAGAGAGAGAAGACAGAATCAGAGGTAACAGTATTTCAGCTGAATAAAGGCAACTACAGAGGCATAAGGTAGAAGCTGTTTACAATTGGCCGGGAGAGGGGTCGACCAGGAAGGTCAGGGGAACAGCAATGGCAGGACATACTAAGATTAAATCAGGAGACACTGCAGAGATACATGCTGAGGAATAGAGGATTGGTACAGGGATGATGAGGCAACTGAGGCTGACAAGGGAAGTCAGGGATTGCATACAAGCAAAAGAGCAAACATATAATGTGGTGAAGGGCAAGGAGAAACTAGAGAATTGGGAAATTTACAAAGAACAACAGAGGGGAAGAAAAAATAAATAAGGAGGGAGAAGATTAAATGTAGGGGTAAGCTAACCAATAATAAAGAGGAAACTGTAAAAGATTCTTTAGGTATATAAAGTGCAAAGGAGAGGTAAAAGTGAATATGATCCACTGGAAAATGAGGCTGGAGAGACAGTAGTGGGAAACAAAGAAATGGTTGAGGAACTTTGCATCAGTCTTCACGGTGGAAGACACGAGTAATTTCCCAAAAATTGAAGAGAGTGAGAGGGCAGAGCTGAGTATGGTGGCCATCATCCAGAAGAACAGGTTAGAAACCGGAATGGCCTGAATGTGGCAAATTACTTGCACCAGATAGACTACTCCCCAGCCTTGTATGGGAGATAGCTGAAGAGATAGTGCAAGCATAACTGGTAATCTTTCACGAGTGACTAAAATCAGGAAAGGGCCAAGAGGTTGGAAAATTGCTAACATGCCATCATGTTTAATAAGGGATTTCGGCAGAAGATGGAAAATTACAGACTGATTAGCCTAAACATTTTTGTGGGTAACATCCTACAATCCATCGTGACCGATGGGATTTCTGAATTTAGTTTAGTTCTGAATTTAGATGGGATTTAGTTGGAGGTCTTCGGTAAAACAGGACAGAATCAGCATGGTTTCATCAAGGGGAGTTCAGGCCGGACCAACCTGCTAGCATATTTTGAGTGAGTAACAAGCAGATTAGACCAAGGAGAACCAACAAATGTTATCCACCTGCACCTCAAGAATCCTTTCACAAGGAGCCATGCAGGAGGCTATTGAGAATGAGGCAAGGTGCTAGCATGGATAGAAGCTTAGCTGTCTGACAGAAAGCAGAGAGTGGGGATAAAAGGGTTCTTCGAAGATGGCAGCCAAGGACAAGTTGTGCTCCACAAGACTCAGTGTTGAGAGCACATCTTTTCACTTTGTGCATGAATGATCTACACGAAGGAACTTAAGGCATTCTGGCTAAGTTTTCAAACAGTGCAAAGATAGATAGAGGGAGGAGGTGGTTCGGCTGCAGGAGGGTGCTCCAGTGCATCTCAACAATTTCCCACAACTCCGCCATTGACCGTCCCCCTTTCAAATACAAATAGGATAGTACCCCTCTGGTCCTCACCTCCCATCCCACCAACCTTAGGATACGATGCATCATCCTCCGCCATTTCCGCCACTAACAGTCAGACTCAACCACCATTGCTATACACCCTCCTCATCCCTATCTGAATTCAGCACAGACCATTCCCTTCACAACACCCTCATTATGTCCACACCCCCTCCCTCCCCCACCAAGCTACCTTCCACTCCTGGACCTTCTCTTGCCACTGCAAGAGATATGAAACCTATGTGAACACCTTCCTCCTCACCTCCATCCAAGGCCCCACATCCGTCAGAGAACGTCGTGTGCATCTAAGCAACTCATCTACTCTCTACACTGCTTCTGCTCTCCCCATTTTGGGGAGACAGGACGTCAACTTACAGAACGGTTCAGGGAACACTCTTGGACAGACCCATCCAAAAACCCCACTGCCCTGTGTTTGAATACTTCAATGCCGCCTCAACCCTCACTCTGCCAAGGACATGCAAGTTTTTGGACTAATCCACTGCCAAAATCCTAGCTGCCAGACGTCTGGAGAAGAACGCATCATCTTCTGGCTTGGGACCCTCCAACCACATGGTATCAAGTGCAATTTCACCAGATTCCTCATCTCCTCTCCCTCCACCTTATCCCAGATCTAACCCTCTAACTCAGCATCATGCTCTGTAACTATCCTACCTGTCCATCTTCCTTCCCATCTACCCACTCCACCTTGCTCTCTGACCTACCACTATCACACCCATCTTCATCTAGCTATCGCCTTCCAACCTCCCTCCCTCTCAACCCCAGCCCTATCTCTCTGCTCTCTTGCACCCCCACTCCTAATTCCTGAAGAAGGCTTTATGACTGACACGTCGACTCTCCTGCTCCTCCTATGCCGCCTGACTGGCTGTGCTTTTCTAGGACCACACGTTTTGACTCTGATCGCCAGTATCTGCGGTCCTCACTTTCTCCTACTGAATGATTTGCACAGGTTAGGGGATTGAGCAAAGATGTGGCAGATGGAGTGTCATGTGGGAAAGTGTAAGGTCATGCACTTTGCCTGTAAGATTACAGGCATGGACTGTTTTCTGAATAGCGAGCAAATTCAGAAGTCTGAAGTGCAAAAAGACTAGGGAGTTCTAGTTCATGAGTCTCGAAAGGTAAACCTGCAGGTTGTCAGTAGTTAGGAAGGCAAATACAATGATGGCATTTATTTCAAGAGGCCTTGAATATAAAAGCAGGGATGTACTTCTGAGGCTCTATAAGGCTTTGGTCAGGCCACATTTGGATTATTGTGCCCAGTTTTGGATCACATATATCAGGAAGGATGTACTGGCCCTGGAGCGATTTCAGAGGAGATCCACGAGAATGGTCCCAGAAATGAGAAGCTTAACATATGAAGAATATTTGAGGGCTCTTGATCTAATTTTGATAGAGATCAGAAGGATGTTATGAGATGTAATCGAAACTTACAGAATACTGAATGACCTTGACAGAGTGGATATTGGGAAGATATTTCCAATGGTAGGAGAGACTAGGACACGAGGGGACAGAGTAAAGAGGAGATCTTGAAAACAGAAATAAGGAGAAACCTCTTCAGCCAGAGAATGGTGAATCTATCGAATTCACTGCCACAGAAGGTTGTCGAAGCCAGGTCATTGAGTATATTTAAGAGTGAGACACAAAGGTTCTTGATTGTAAAGGGGTCCACGGTTACAGGTACAAAGCGGGAGAATGGGTTTTAGAAGCTTAACAACCATCATTGAATGGCAGAGCAGGCTCAATGGGCTGAATGGCCAAATTTCTGCTCCAATGTCTTCTGGTTGTATGGTGAATATTGGCTCTCCTCATTCCTCTTTGGAGTTGTATCCTGGAATTTGATCTTCATATGATTTATAACATTCCAATACTAATGACTAGGAAATATCATGTTCCCTCCCTCCAGTCTTAGCAGCCATGTCCCCAATTATTTGTGTTTTCTATCTCCGCCTCAACATCATACTAACTCCGCAATTGAAGTCCAGTAAATGGTACTTCATGACAGTTGATTGACATCGATAACATTAACATCATGACCCTCACCTGCCCACTCTGATCCTCAAATAACCATCTGAATTGTGTGTCACGTAATATTCCCTGTTAACATATCCATACCATTTGTCTGTTATAACTCATGTTGTCTTACACACATTTTCCTGTCAGATTATGGATTAGAAATATTCTCTACATATTTTACTGACATTATAAACACTGATCAGTAGTTACAGACATACATTTATACATGAAAAAACTTGTTTCTATTCTGATAATCCTTTGACGTTACTACCATATCCAAGGCAGATTGAATGATTGCACACCATCAATCTACCATCTCCAATATTCTTTACCTTAGTGACCTCCACATATCCCATGGCTAATGTGTAAATTTTAAACATTCTTTTCAATTTTAATAAAGTGAATATTGAATTGAAAGGGGTTAACTGGAGCTATTTGTTCAGTGACTGTGATTAATGCCAATCTCCGTGGATTATAATTAACCCAGTGGAGAGCTTCCATTGCTCATTGATAAGTGGGCTCTGTTCAATGTGTTATCCCCATTGTATGAGTGGGAGCATCACCAACAGCACAAACAGGGATCAGGTGCTGCAGAGAGAGGAGGAAAGATCAGAATCTGAGAACATTAGACTGGCACGTTACAATAATGGTTCAGAATCTGTGGACCATGGATTGGAATATTCCAACAGTGGATCAGAATCTGAGAACAACAGACTGGAATGTTCCAATAATGGATCAAAACTTGAGAACATTAGACTGGCATGTTCCAGCAGTGGACAGGAGTTTATCTTCGGGTCTCTACTGGCTTTCTAGGCCTCGGATATCATTAACATCGCGGATCAAATATATTCTTTGGATTATTCAAGGTGGTTACTATCCCGTCCTCGCTATAGTTGGTGTTCCGAGTAAGTTATTCTATGTGTCTACTAAACTAGGTTGAACTGAATTTCTGCTTTTTTTTATAAAAGTGCAAGTCATTGTTATCAGTTCCACACAAAAATTCCTTTCCTCATAAATTATAACTATCAAAATACAATGTATAAATTGCTCATTATTAGGTGAGAAGGAACCACACTGATCTCAACCTCCATAATCCTTTCTGTCCTTCACAGATTTAGACCTCCACTCACCAATCCTGTCCAATACCCCACCATGATATCCCACACTCGTCCTCAGTCTCAGAGTAACTTCTGAATAAACCATGATTTGTGCCTTTGCACAAGTCCATTACAAAATAATTGTTTTTGAGAATGTTTTGCTTGTTCTCTGCACATACGGGAAGACAGTTTATGGTGTCCAAGTCAATAATCTAGAGCCGCAGTTTATTACTCTGTTGATATCTCATGAAGTCAATTGTTGGAATTTAAAAGCAAACATTACAATTTATTATTAAGAGCCCATCAGCTTGCCGCAACTCCTTTCGGGAAGTCAATGTGACATCCTTCCATTGTCAGGTTTCTGTGTGACTTCTGTGATGAACATGTAGGTGTACTGTGCCTTTAAGAGAATTAAAAGTCAGCAATAACTACCTGACAGCACCAAGTGTTCAGAAAACAAAAGATAACATGTAACATTTGCTCAAACAAATTGATTAGCTGATGCCTGGAGACAAAAAACAAATTCAGCCAAACAGTTTAAATTATACCCCAAAATACCCACCCCTAATTAAGTTTGAGTATAGTATACTGACAATCTTAAAAGCCAATGACACAGTCCAATGCTTTGGGGTAAAATACCGTGGAAAATTGAACAGTTAAGAGGAGAACTGGCAAGCTACCAGCATGTAAAGATTGCGTGAAAAATTGCTGTCTTAATGGTACCTTTATTGATCAGTAGCTGATGAATCAGAATCAACGAGAGAAAAAGAAGACAGAAATATAGAGAAGAACTGAAAGCTTCCTGGTTTTGAGATAAGAAAGTTTGATTTGTAAATTTTAATTAGGAGACTTTTCAGACTAGTATTGTGGAGGGGGCAAGTTCAAAGATAGGTTAGAGGAATAGTTTATAAATAATAGTTCGTTAATAATTCTATACACTTTATGAAATAAAGTTACTAATTTTTACTTTAAATAGTTCTTGGACTCTAGAATTTACAAGGATTACTGCACGGGGTAAATTCTTTCTCTGTTGCTGGTTTTAAATCAAGCAGAAGAATTTATCCCGTGTCGTAACACTACAAACCCACACAATGTGTTTTTCTCTTTACTGTCCTGTGGAACAGCTGAACCAGCCGCTCAGTTCAAGATTGACATAACATGCTGGCCTCACCAGGGCTGCATATTTCCAGTGAGAGAAGCTCAGAAGTAAAGATATCTCCTTTCCTCTGTCCGTTTCCCATATTCCAACAGCTCATTTCCATTCAGGTACGTTATCATCCCCTATTTTAGGTGTATTCAATCTCATTGAAATTCTCCCCGATCGAGATGCTCATCTCCATAGGAATCTCTGGTGCTGGCTTTATTGATGCTGACATACAGATGTAAGAAACATCTAAACTCCACGTCAATGGTAGTGCAGAGAGAAGAAATGGCTTTTTCCGCCACAAGAAGGAAACGGACACAACTAAGTGAAGGAAAAGAATTATTGTGATCAACCCTGAGAGTGTTATTGAGGCATTATTTGAGGTATTGAGGATGGCTGTCTCTCCTTTGTAATGAGTAATCTCCTTGCCACAGAAAGAGTGCAATGGGGTTTCACCGTATTCAACCCTGGGATTAAGGTACAATGATGAGAGAGTGAAGATTAATCTGTTGCGCTGAAAGAATTAGAGGTGATTTCGTTGCACCTCGAGTGGGACGCACAATCACTCGTTATGTTCTAAACAGACACTGATACGGTGATAAATTCAACGGCTTGTTCTTTTTTTAGTCGGGCTACATGATTCTCGATAGTTTAAGTGCCTCTGAGAACATTCCCTCACCCACCCTCACTCCTCATTTCGATTGAGAGAGAGAGAGGTCCAGGCTTTTGAATAAACTCTCCCCACATTAATACAGTTCGTTTGTTGTGTGATCCTGCACTGAACGTCTTGTTATCCACAATCCCAACAGCAGCCACAATACCTTCATTCTAAAAGAGTTAACTATTGCCACCACCTTCTGACGTCCTCAGTGAATATGGGTCTGTCTTCTTGGAGATGGAAGATGACACCTTCAGACTTGGCACAGAACATCAGGCTTCCCTCCTCACTGTCAGAAAACCATGTCAAAGTAGCACACGTTCCACAAACAATGGAGCCTAAATAGCATCATGGAGACCTATATCAGTGCAGTCTCTGTTTCATTGGTTTGTCATGATGGAGCATCAAGGATAACCCTGCTGTTACTCTTTAAGCGTCTTGAGGAGCTGAATGGCCTTCTTCTGGTCCCATGGAATAAGTTTAAGAGGCTGATTTGGCAAAGCCTGTTCCAGTTTTACAACTCGATGTGCTGACCAGACCCCTTTGCTTGCTGTATAACAGGCAGGAGGATTGAATGGGCTGTCCCTCTTCTTGTTCAGTTGTTTCAATGGACTTAATGGCTTCCACATATCCGTGTGTAACCTGCTGGAGATGCTGAATGAGCTCCTAATTTAACTGTGGAAATGTGCAGTGTCTGACCGTGCTGTTACATGAATGTTTCCGGCACTTTAACAGCACAAATCTGAATGCTGCACATGGACACAGAGACTGGTTCAGGAGCTGAGGGGGGAAAATGTTCTGAACATTGTGTGATCTACATTGACAAGCTCCACTTCTGATCTTATAGTGGGTGGGACCGGGGCGGTGGGGGAAGCGTAGACATTGATGAAGCAGCTGAAGGTATTTGTGTCGAGGTAGCTGCTCACAGGATCTCCTGCAGAGATGTCTCAGGACGGAGAGGATTGTCGGCCACCGACCACAAACATCTTTCTTTGTGCTCTGAAAGACCTAGACCAGTGGGGAGGGTACACCTGATTCCCATTCAGCTGAAATAAGTAGGGGATCCCGATGAGATCCTCACTCAAATATTGCCTTGATATCAGGGCCATTCACTCCTTCCTGAGTCCCTGTGTTCAGCACTTGTTCATATCAACAGGTGATAGTGTAGGTGTATGGAGTGATTTCTTCTCACAGAGGATAATGTACGTCAGGATTTATATGGGGTAGAGAGCTAGAGGAGTTAGATCACTGAGAGTATTTAAAGAGGAGGTCGATGTATATTTGACCAATGAGAGAGCTAAGGGATGTGATTAATAGGGCATTAAACAAAAGTAAAGGCCAACAGTAGATCAGCCATGATCACATATAATAGCCGGATTATCCGTATTACCTATTCCTTTTCTTATGTTCTCATCTTCTGCAATTGGAAAGTCAGTGGCTGTTTTTTCCTGGACATTCATTTGATTATTGAATGTCGCAGTCAGAGAGAGAAAAGTATTTTGTGCGTCATCTCTGGGTTAGGTATGGGGACTGTATTCACAATGAATCTGGGTCTAGACCATGACCAACAAATGAAGCCATGTGTAAAGAGACAGGAGGCGTATTTCGAACCCAGTTTGGATTTCCAAATAACATTTTCTAACCCACACCAAACCATGTGTGACAGTTTGAAGTACTGAATGATATCCTGCGTTACTGTGCACCAAGAACTTGGAACAAGCGGCCTACATCTGCTCCTTTTAGCAGGTTTGAGAAGCTGAATTTCGCATAGGAATATACTACTGAGGAGCAGGAGCTGGTCATGAGATACTTTGTTACTGCCCCACCAGGCACTAAGGTCTTAGTTGGTCTCATTGTAGACTCTGCACCACTTTTCTAGCTGTATACTATTTTCCCACATTCACTTCCCTGTCAAATGTTGAACAAACACAAATTTAAATAAATGCAAACGCACAGGCACCACACACTTCAAGGGAAGGGAATTCCCACTTGAACAGCACTTTGAGAATCCGACCAATGTTGGAGGATCACCGATACTTTTTCCTGCCCTACTCGTCCACTGGTTAAAACTAATATTAAATCTAACCAGTTTTGAGATGTGGCCAATAACATACGTCTCAGACTGAGCCATTTTCCAGAAACATGTGAGACAAAAAAGTTGAACTCATAACCGATGGTAAAATGATAGCGCGTCCCAAATGTTGTTTTTCCGCCTTTGAAATTATTCTACTTACACAAGCTGCTTTTATTGGGAATTACTTCGTGGAACAGTTGGGTTAGGCTGAATTCCCTTTGCTTCAGACAGTGGAGAGATTTCAATAAAATATCATTGGGAATCTTTCTCGAGTGTCAAAAATTAGTCAGGAATGTTATGGTCTCACATTTTGTTGTCAGGAGAAACAAAGTAAGAGAAAGGGATCAATCGGCTGCTGTTTCTCAGGCAGGGAACTTTTTTCTCCCTCGTTATTTTGAACCATCCAATAATGTCAACTGAACATCAAACTGGACCATGTGCAAACTCCTTGAATATTCTCTGGAATGTCTGATAATGCAGGTGCATCATTGCTGTTGTTGTACACAGTGCCTTTCATGAGCAAAAACTTGTGCTTACTTTGTAATTTGATGGCATGTTTATATGCATCTGCGTATTTTTTTAAAATTGTTGATGTCTTCTTAATAAGTGTGTTAATATTAATACACATTGTCCTCAAAAATTATTCTCGAGCTTTAGTATCCCAGACAAGAGAAAACAAGTATCCAGCTGATAAAACTTTCTGAAAATTATGTATGGTTCAATTAGGTTTCTCGTCTGAGGTTGAGAGTGATAATTTTCGAGACCAAAAGGGCTTAATTCCAAGAATGAGTAAAGGGAAACATCTTTGAAAATCTTCTCAAGACAGTGTTTTTTTTTTAGTTTAGTGGATCAAAATTGCACACAATGTATCAGATCTGGCCTCAAGAGTGTCCTGTACTGATGCAGTAGCCATTCATGATTAAACCCGATACCTTTAACCAGAAACAGGATCATTCCGTTTATTTTTCAATCTACTTGCTGCATCAGCAGACTAACATCACATGAAACAGGTACCAAGCATACAAAAACCATCTGCATCACAGAGCCCTGCAAACTCTCTTCAATTAAATTGTTTCCTGCGGTTTTATTCTTCCTACCAAAACAGACAACTCGCGTTATGCTGAAGGTTTGCTCACTTACCTTCCCTGTCCATATCACATTGCACACTCACTACTTCCATTTGATGATGTTTTGAATTGCCATCTTGGTTTACGAGCTAAATGCGCTTCAAGCCAACCAGTCCCCTTCTTCCAGATCTTTGATGCTGATTATTGATCAGTGATGCCCGCACAGTGACCTCTGAGGCACTAATCTAGTTAACAGATTTGCAACCTGAAAATAAACATTTATCCGTATTTCTTGTTAGTGACAGCTTCCCTCTTCCTGTATAACAGCTCAGGCAGGTTGAATGGCCTCCTGTTGGTCTCTGTAATGTACTCAATGAACTGAATTACTTCATTCGCCATTCCTCTATAACTCTTTGGGGGGTAGAATGATCTCTTCACATCTCATTGTAATGATCCTGTGTGGCTGAATGGTGTGGTCTCCTACTCTGTAAAAGCCTCTAGGATGGATTGAGAGACCAACACATGGGATAGGGGTAACAGAATATCTCTGTAATAACATCGAGGTTTGATTGAGGGAATAATACATGGGATAGAGACAGCAGTATATCTCTGTAACAGCGTCGAATGTGGATTGAGGGAGCAACACATGGGGTAGTGGCAGCAGCATATCTCTGTAACAGTCTCGAGGGTGGATTGAGGGAACAATACATGGGGTAGGGACAGCAGCATATCTCTGTAACAGCCTCGAGGGTGGATTGATGGCAAAACACATGGGGTAGGTGCAGCAATTGTCCATTCAGCGGCACCATTCAAAATGCTCATGGCTGATCCGAGTGTGCCGGACCATCCGTCTTCTGTCTGTTCCCAACAAACACTGACTCTTCTGTCCAGCAAAGATTAGTCCAGCTTAGCCTTGAATATCTTCAACAACTGAGTCTTCATTGCTCCCTGAGGATGAGGGCACACAGATAGCACAACACTAAAATTATAGGGACATCCTTATTTCATTGCAGGACCCGTTATTTTAAAACTGTATTAACCTAACATCAAATCGCCACCTTCTTTCAGACATAAGAACATAATAATTAGATATAGACATAAACCATACAGCTCTCCAAAGTTGTCCCACATTACCGCTGACTCTTTCTAATCAAATATATGTCAAACCCAGCATCTGTTGCTGTCTAAGGAAGAGAATACCTGTTAGCGAAACACCACACGAGCATTAAAAAAAGGAACAGAATTAGGCCATTCGGCCCATCAAGAATGATATGCCGTTCAATAATTTCTTATATATTCTCCACCCTTCTCCCTACAATCCTTGATCCCCTTATAAATAAAAAAAAATCGAATTGTGCCTTAATGACAATAGTGTCTGTGTCTCTGTGTATGCATATGTGTGCATGTGTCCTTGTGCTTGTTATCTGAGTATTTGTGTGTCTATGTCTGACTGTCTGTGTATCTGCCTGTGTATTTCTACTTGTGTTTGCGCCTATTTGTGTGTGACTATATATGCCTCTGTGTGCCTCTACGTGTGTGCATGCCTATTTGCGTGTATGCATTGTGTGTGATAGTATATTGGGGAGTTTACCAATGCTTATGTGCATTTCTATGCCTGTATCTCTGGGAAATGAGGTATGTGTTCTTTTGAGAGAGAAAGAGCCGGGACTGGAACTACCAGTAAGTTTAAATTGAGAATTGCCCTTCCCGGGACATTGCTTCTTATTCGGTTGGTGGAACGTGAATGGCTCTGAATCTCCACATGTCCCAGTCCTCTCTGGCTTGGGCAGGATCCTTCTATATGATGGGGGGAGGGGGGAGTGAACGAATTTCGGGCACTCCACCTCCCAGCTTGGCCCTTTCTATCCTCTTCCAGGAGAAAGGATGGGAGGGAAAGGGTGGGAGGGAGTGAGGGTGGGAGTGGATGTCCCTGCTGTTAGTGCTGGTGCAGTTGGGGGATTGAAGTGGTGAGGTGTCCTCAGGGAGTCTGCCCACAGTGTTGTATCCATGCAGCATTGTTAGTGTTGGGGAGGGGAAGTATTGTGTTGGTGACAGAAAACATGTGGAAGGGAAGGTGCTGAATTCAATAGTGAGAGTGGTAGTGCTTGAGCCATATTTGGAGATAGCGCGTGAGCCTTGTTCTGGGGTAGGTGCTATAACAGATATATAGTGAGTGTGAGGGATCAGAGAGAATACGGTGACTCTTATCCTGGCAGAGCGGGGAGGATATTTATGTTTGTCCTGTATTGCTGAACATTTCTTCAGATCATCTCAGCGTCAAGGAGAACCTCCCTGAACGACTTTTCCAAGTGCATCACTAATAACGCCACAAACCCTGTTCCTCAGATTCCACAGAGTCCGTTTGGGTGGATCTTACAAATAGCAAAGAGGGGCAAACGTTGGTGTGTTATGTATCAAAACCACCAAAACTGTTGTGCAAATAGTTTGCATCATATGCTCTGGAAATTAGATGTGCAAGGGGAAGCAATGGCTTAGTGTTGTTATCGCTGCACTCTTAAACCAGAGACTCAGGGAATGCTTTGGGGACCTGGGTTCGAAACCTGCCATGGCAAACGGTGGAATTTGAATTCAGTAAGTGTCTGGAATCAAGGGTCTATGATAACCGTGAATGCATTGTTGATTGTTGGAAAAACTCATCTGGTTCACTGCTACACGTTTGGCAAGGAGATTTCTATCCTTTGCAGGTCTGGCCTGCGTGTGACTCCAGAACCACAGCAATGTTGTTGAATCTTAACTGTCCTCTGACATGGGCAACAAATGTTGATTATCCAGGAACACCGTCGTTCTGTGAATAAATAACAAATAATCGTGGATGCTGCAGTAATAATGATGGTCTCAAGTTACAGCTAAACTGCGTTAACTGAATGGCTTCTACTGTTGCAAAAAAAAATCCATATGCGTATCAGGTAGGTTGAAGAGTATGTTGTGAACCAAACTGGAGACCATGTTTGTTTGGATTTGGTGTTGTGTGGTCAGGAGGACAAATGACTAATTTTGCTCTGAAGCAGTTTTTGAACAATAGTGACATTACTATGTTGCATTTTTCACAGTGTCTACATACAATATAGAATGTGTTAACATTCTGGTCAAACATCATGGAAGCCTGGAGACGAGAGGGGCAAGTTCGCTCCAGTGAATTGGGAAAGTACATTATAACATTTAGTGGGAGACAAGCAATGGTTGTTAGAGTCAGAGAGCTCTACAGCACAGAAACGGGCCCTTCGGTCCAAGGTGGTCCATTCCGAAAAAAATGTCCATCTACGCTGATCCCATTTCTCTGCCATTGCCCCATATCCTTCTAATCCTTTCCTATCCGTGTATTTGTCCACGTGCCTTTTAAATGTTGTTAATGTGTCCACCTCAACCACTTATATTGGCACCTCATTCCATATGCGTACCATCCTGTGTGTAAAAAAAGCTCCTCCAGTTTCCTTCTATTCTTTCCCCTCTCACTTTAAACTGATACCCTCTAGTCCGTGATTGTTCAACATTCGGAAAAAAGACTGAGTGCATTCACTTTATTCATGCCTCGCATGATCATATCCATTTATATGAGATTCCCCCTCAGTGTCGTACATTCTAAAGTAAAAAGTCCTGGCGAGTCCAACCTCTTCCTTTCACTCAGACCATTGAATCCTTGGCAACAAACTTGTAAATTTCTTCAGAACTCTTTCCAGTTTCATAACATCCTTCCTGTAGCAAAGTGAACATAACTGAACATAATGCTACCAGTATCGGCTGACCAGTGTCCTGTATAACTGCAACATAACTCCCTAACTTCGATATTCAATGCCTTAACTAATGAAGGCCAGTGTGCCAAAAGCCTTCTTCACTACCCTGTATACCTCTGAATCAACTTGCAGAGACCTGTGCACCTGAATTCCAGGGTCCAACCATTCACCATGAAATTCCGACCTTGATTTGACTTTCGGAAATGCAAGATCTCACTTTTATATATATTAACCTACATTTGGCATTTCTCTGCCCAAGTGCCCAGCTGATCAAGGTCCTGCTGCAATTTGTGAAAAACTTCCTTACTGTCCACTATACCAACATTTTTAGTGTCGTCTGCAATCTTAGTAATCATGCCTTATACATTCTAATCGAGACCATTATGCATATGGCAAACAGTAATGGTCCCATCACCGATCCCTGAGGCACTCCATTAGTGACAGGCCTCCAGTCCGACAAGCATCTTTCCACTATTACCATCTGCATCCCATCATCAAGACAATTATGTATCTAATTTGCCAGCTCCCCCTCAATTCTAAGTTATCTTACCTTCTACAGCAGCATACCATGTGGAACGTTATTGATGGCCTTATTGAAATCCGCATAGACTACCTAAACCACCCTGCTTTCGTCAACGTTATGAGCCATGATCTCCATTGCACAAAGCCATGCTGACTGCTCCTAATCAAACCCTGTCTTTCCAAATGTATGTATATCTTCTCTCTCAGAATCGTCTCAAGTGACTTACTTACTACTAGATTTTAGGTTGATTGATCTGTAGTTCCTAGGTTTTTCTTTGTAGCCCTTGTTGAATAAGGGCACAGAATGTGTTACCTTCCTGTCCTCAGGGAACTCACCTGTGACCAGCAATGATGCAAAAATATCAGCCAGGTCTCTCCCAATTTCTTCTCTGACCTCCTGCAGTGTTCTTAGATTTATGTGGTCAAGACCAGGAAATTTACAGAAACACTGAAAATACGTCTATTTCTTTAAGGTAAAAACAACAATGAGTGAGAAAGTGACTTAATGATGGTTAACATAACAAACTAAAGATTATATCAGTCATAGCAAGCGACATCAGAAGAATTCCAGACATTGTGGAAACCAGAGAATTCTCGTAAATTGACGATCCAGAATAGGAGGCCCATAAAACTGACGAGGAAAACAAAAAGAGAACATACATGTTAACAAACATGAACACGAATACTGCACAAATCTACGATCTATATTTCAAATGAAACAAAATAAAAGCAAGGTTAAATGTGGAAATTTGTCTTGGGAGAGTAAAATTTATTGTGGAGAACAGGGAAAAATGGTCAAGAAATAAACCAGCTAATTTGTATCTGTTTTCATGGAGGAAGATACAGAAAATGTGTAAGAATAGCAAGTGATAATACAGGACTTGTGGAACTAAAGGTAAAGTCAATTTATATCAGTTACAAGCAGCTTTAAGGTATCTGGATTCCGCATTGCTAAGTCAGAGAATCATAGAGATGTACAGCATGGAAACAGACCCTTCGGTCCAACCTGTCCATGCCGACCAGATATCCCAACCCAATCTAGTCCCACCTGCTAGCATCCGGCCCGTATCCCTCCAAACCCTTCCTATTCATATACCCATCCAGATGCCTCTTAAATGTTGTAATTGTACCAGCCTCCACCACTTAACCTGGCAGTTCATTCCATACCTGTACCAGCCTTTGTGAGAAAAAAACTGCCCCATAGGTCTCTTTTATATCATTCCCCTCTTGACCCTAAACCTATGGCCGTCTAGTTCTGGACTCCCCGACCCCAGGGAAAAGACTTTGCCTATTTACCCTATCCATGCCCCTCATAATTTTGTAAACCACTATAAGGTCACCCCTCAGCCTCCGATGCTCCTGGGAAAACAGCCCCAACCTGTTCAGCCTCTCCCTATAGCTAAAATCCTTCAACTCTGGCAATATCCTTGTAAATCATTCCTGAACTCTTTCAAGTTTCACAACATCTTTCCGATAGAAAGGAGAGCAGAATTGCATGCAATATTCCAATAGTGGCCTAACCAATGTCCTGTACAGCCGCAACATACCTCCCAACTCCTGTCCTCAATACTCTGACCAATAAAGGAAAGCATACCAAACTGCTCTTTCACTATCCTATCTGCCTGCGACTCCATTTTCAAGGAGCTATGAACCTGCACTCCAAGGTCTCTTTGTTCAGCAACACTCCTTTGGATCTTACCATTAAGTGGAATAAGTCCTGCTAAGATTTGCTTTTCCAAAATGCAGCACCTCGCATTTATCTGAATTAAACTCCATCTGCCACTTCTCAGCCCATTGACCCATCTGGTCAAGATCCTGTTGTAATCTGATGTAACCTTCTTCGCTTTCCACTACACCTCCAATTTTGGGGTCATCTGCAAACTTAATCACTGTCCTCTAATGGTCGCATCCAAATCATTTATGTAAATGACAAAGAGTAGAGGACCCAGCACCGATCCTTGTGTCACTCGACTGGTCACAAGTCTCCAGTCTGAAAAATAACCCTCCACCACTACCCTCTGCCTTCTACCTTTGAGCCAGTTCTGTATCCAAATGGTAAGTTCTCACTGTATTCCGGGAGATCTAACATTGCTAATCCATCTCCCATAGGGAGCCTGGTCGAACGCCTTACTGAAGTCGATATCGATCACATCTACCGCTCTGCGCTCATCAATGCTCTTTGTTACTTCCTCAAAAAAAAAATCAAGTTTTTGAAACGTGACTTCCCACGCACAGTCATGTTGATTATCCCATATCAGTCCTTGTCTTACCAAATATATGTAAATCCTGTCCCTGAGGATTCCTTCCAACAACGTGTCCACCACTGACATCAAGCTCACTGGTCTATAGTTCCCTGGCTTGTCCTTACCACCCTTCTGAAACATTGGCATCACGTTAGGTAACCTCCAGTCTTCTGGCACCTCACCTGTGACTATCAATCATACAAATATCTCAACAAGAGGCCCAGCAATCACTTCTCTAGCTTTCCACTGAGTTCTAGGGTACACATGACCAGGTGCTGGGGATTTATCCACCCTTATGCGTTTCAAGACATCCAGCACTCCCTCCTCTGTAATATGGACATTCTGCAAGATGTCACCATCTATTTCCCTACACTCTCTATCTTCCATATCCTTTCCCACGGTGTAAGCTGATGCAAAATACTTATTAAGTACCTCCTCCATTTTCTGTGGCTCCACACAAAGGCCACCTTGCTGATATTTGAGGGGCTTTATTCTCTCTCTAGTTACCCTTTTGTCCTTAATGTATTTGTAAAAACTCTTTGGATTCTCCTTAATTCTATTTGCCAAAGCTATCTCATGTCCCGTTTTTCCCTCCAGAATTCCCTCTTAAGAATACTCCTACTTCCTTTATAGTCTTCTAATTATTCATTCGATATACCCTGTCTATACTTTACATATGCTTCCTTCTTTTTCGTAACGAACCTTGAATTTCTTTCGTCATCCAGCATTCCCCATACCTACCAGACATTCCTTTCACCCTAAAAGGAATATACTTTCTCTGGATTATCGTTATCTCATTTCTGAAGGTTCCAATTTTCCAGCCATCCCTTTACCTGCGAACATCTGCCGCAATCAGCTTTCAAACGTTCTTGCTTAATAACGTCGAAATTCGCCATTCTCCAATTTAGAATTTCAATTTTTAGATCTGGTCTATCCTTTTCAATCATTATTTTAAATCTAGTAGAATTATGGTCGCTGGCCCCAAAGTGCTCCCTGACTTACACCTCAGTCACTTGCCCTGCTTTATTTCCTAAGAGTAAGTCAAATTTTGCACCTTCTCTAGCAGGTACATTCACATACTGAATCAGAAAACAGTCTTGTACACACTTAACAGATTCCTCTCCATCTAAACCCTTGACACTATATCAGTCTATGTTTGGAAAGTTGAAATCCTTTACCATAACTACCCAACTATTCTTACAGATAGCTAAGATCTATGTACAAGTTTGTTTCTCAATTTCCCTCTGACTATTAAGGGATTAAATACAATTCCATTAAATTTCTCATCCCTTTCTTATTTTTCAGTTCCACCCAAATAACTTCACTGGATGTATGACGAAAGAAATGTAATTCATATCAAACTGTCAGAAATAAATCAGCAGTAGAATTGCACTGTGTTTTATATTCCTGTTTATTTTGTAGAGGCCGGAGGCCATTGCACATAAATGGTAGTTAGTAAACATAATTAAAGCATGGTAGATGAATAGCATCTACAAAGGGGTGAAGAGATAGTGTGGAGAGCTGCAGACCAATTAAGTGGTGATCTGAAGGGAAACTATTGGAATCTACGGTATAGGATGTGATATTGGATATTTAGAAATTAACAGCAACATTGGAGAGAGTCAGTATTCACTTCTGAATGGGAAATCATAATGATAAACTTCAGAATTGTTTTAAAGATATTTAGAGGAATATATGTAAGTGGAAACATAAAGTTTGTTTTGCCGAAGTATACATGGAAGGACATGTTGAAGCAGTTGCACTGCATTTTGGTGAGATTCTACCTGGAAGACTGTGTACAGTATTGGTGACCCAATCTGAGAAAGAATAGATTGTCCACAGAGAAAGTGCAATGGACATTCTCCAGATTCGTCCCTCAGATGGTGAGATTGCCTGATGAGGAAACGCAGCTTGTGTTCTCTGCAATTCCAAACAATGAAAGATGGTCACAGTGAAATTTAGAAAATTCACTAAATGTGTGACAAATTGGAAATAATCAAAATGTTTCTCTGGCCGTCTACTCTACATTTAATGTAAATAATGGCAGGATAAGGCACAGGTCATTTAAAACTGCAATAAGGGGACTGACTAACACAGGGGCATGGAAACCTCATGGCAGGGCAAGGTTAAAGAGAACTCCAGATATTCTATCCGTATGTCAATTGCAACAGAATAATAAGGCAACAGGTAGGACCTATTAGTGACTTCCAAGTTGCATCCGAATCAACTTAGTGTTAGGAGACAGAGAGTGGTGGTAGAAAGCTGCCTGTGTGACTGGAGGCCAGTATCCAATGGTGAACTACAGAAATCAGTGCTGTGTCCCTTATTATTTATGATATGGAGGTGCTGATGTTGGACTGGGGTAGACAAAGTTAGAAATCACAGAACACTGGATTATGGTCGAGCACATTTATTCGGAGGCACGAGCTTTCAAAGCGCACAACCAGTTGATGAAGAATCAGCGCTTCAAAAGCTAGTGCCTCCGAATAGACCTGTTGGAGTATCATCTGTTGTGTGATCTTTAACCTTATTATTTGTGGTCATCATAGATGATCCCATTGTGGATACGGAAGAGAGGGTGGGAAGAGTGTGATAAATCAGTTTGCGTTTGACACAAAGATTGGCGGGTTGGTTACAGCAAGATACAGATAGAATGGTTAGATAGGTGGATCAATGGTAGATCGAATGTAACCTTGATAAATATGAGGTGTTGCACTTTTGAAGAAGGAACCAGACAGGGGACGACTCGATGAATGGCAGCAGACTAGGAAGCTCAGAGGTTGCTTCTCCACACATCCTTGAATGTGGTGAAACAGATTGGTGCACTAGTTGAGAAAGCATAGGGGATCATAAACAAGGCCTTTGTTCAGCGAGGCGCAGATTAAAAGAGCAATGCAGAACTTTGTTTAGGCCAAGGTGGTATACTGTGTACAGTTCTGGGAATCACGTTGCATGAAGTTTGTGATTGCTCTGGAGGGGTGCAGAGGAGGTTCACCAGGATGTTGCCTCAGATGGAGTTGATTAGCTCGGGTTGTTTACTTTGGAGCAGAGAAGGATGAGGGGGATGTGATTCAGAAGGATTAGATTCCGAGGTTAAAATTCACATAACACCAGGTTATAGTCAAACAGGTTTAATTGGAAGCACACTAGCTTTCGGAGTGACGTTACTTCATCAGGTGATAGTGGAGCAGATGGGACGAACCCCATGAAATATCAATAACAATCAAAAATTATAGTTAGTCTAACACGCACACGAGCACAGTCTAATTAAATCTTTAAATCACATGCTGTAATTAAATAGTACAGTAAAAGGAACACTTTCACACGACTGTCACTGACTACAGCAGTATACCTTTCACCACAGACTTTTCCAGAAAGTGCGCGGGGCTGACCGACCACGTGACGCAGACACGGGATTCCAGTTCTCCCCAAGATTCTTCCCCTGTTTGAAATAAAGTTCCTTCTAAATTTAGACTGCAGTTCAAAGTTTCAGGCTAAGGTTCAAGGTTTGCAGATCTGATTACATTCCTGTTATAGCTGAACATACTGAGGGTGCATTTTGGAGACAGAGGATCGAGAGGCTGGGTTTTGCTGTTCTGCGGGTGCCAGAGATGGAATCACGTCATAGTGAACAGGAGCTTGCGTTAAAAAAAAGCGTCACAATTCACGAATTGTGTTGCAGTCAAATCGTGCACAGGGCTATTCCGTTACTTGGGATGGGGATAGTTGTGGAGTCATCTCCTCCACTAGGTTGTTTACAGGTCCATCGACATTCATGCCTGAATGTGGCAGGATTGCCTGTATATTGAATGGAGGAGCAAAATTAATTGACTGAAGGAATTACGGCAGTTCTTATTTTATTTTTCCCTGTGTTTAAACCTACTAAGTGACATGAACACTGTGTGGGGAAACTGCATTGAGGATATTTTCTCTATGAACCAGAATGGCAAAGGCTCAATGTGTCTAATGGCCTCCTCCTTTCCCGATGTTTCTGTGCAGTCTGTGGAAAGGCTCTGTAGCTGTTGTCACAAGCTCTCAAATATTAGGAAGGCAGCGACAAGACTGTGTTTCCGGTTCTCTTTTCCAAAACCAAACTTGTTGCCGGTTGTTCTATCTGGTTTTATCTTTTAAGCCCTCGGAGCAGTTTGATTTAATTGAGTGCCTTGCTTGGCCATTTCAGAGACCATTGAAAAGTTTATCACATGTCGGTGTGTCTGGAGTCACTTTTAGACCAGACGAGGAAAGCACGGGAGATTCACTTCCTGAAAGTACATTGGGGGAGCAAATTGCTGTTTACAATGGACATTGGCTTCAAGGTCACTATTGTGACACCAGATTTTACATCTCGATGTGTTATTAACTGTTTTTAACTTCCACCAGCTGACAGAGCATTAGCCTGCTTTGGATTAGTAATCCAGTGATATTTCCACAACAGCACCATCGCCACATGGGACCCCATCGGAAACCACACTGAGCAGGTTATTTCTTTATTTCTTGACAGCTCTGTCTAATAGAAATCCAGTAATTTGACTATCGTGATGGCACTGAGGGCGTGGACAATGGTCAGATCGTACTTATTCTCTTCTTTGGGGTCTGGAGAGATTTAAATAATTTTTCACATTACCAGGCAAATGTCAGAGTTGGAGCTGGAATGAAACAGCTTCCCCAGGCACACGGGGGAATGAGGTCAGGGCCCATTGAGTTTGCCATATCTACTGTGTTCAGCTGTTTCTTCATGTCACGTGCAGGCAGTCGAATTGGCTGAAGACTGATCTGAGATTCTGTGGGCATCATGGCGAGGGTGAGGTGGATCATCGAATCAACGCTTCTGGCTGAGAATGGTCCAGATGATGCATACTTGTTTTTTACACTGGCGTACTTGAGATGGGGATATTTGTGGAGTCCTCCACTCCACTAAGTTGTTTCCTGGTCCATCGACATTTGTGCCTGAATGTGGCAGGACTGCAAAGTGCAGATCTGATCTGTCGTTTTGCTAAACTTCTCTCTCTTGATCAATTGTTAGTTCTGCTAGTTAGAAAGTAACCGGTCAAGTACCATAGCTTTAATGGGCTGTCATCAGGGATAGGTACTCATGGTTCTGACCCTTGCATGTTCACCCACACTCTTCACTGAACCATACATCACCTTGATGGTAATGGTAGAATGATGGATTATCCCGGGGAAACAAAAGTTACTGATTGTGATTGAATACAACACTGCTTCTGCTGCTGCTGTGGTCTACAGCATCAGATGATAACCCAGTCTGAGCTGCAAAATCTGCAATTCAATTCTACTGACTGTCACCCCAGTTCACACCGAGACCCATTCACCCATCAGCCCTGTACTCAGTGATCTAATCTGGTTTCTGATGTGGTAACACTTCCATTTTCATATTCACATTCTGCTCAGGATCTCTCCCACGTGTCGCTCCTCCAATTTGTTGCATTAATATAATAATATAACATATTCATCTGAATCGTTTCCTTTCCTATAATGCCTTCACCTGTGTTTGAAGTGAATGTGTTTCCCTCTGTTTCTCTCCCTGACCCTGATTAAGACCTTTGTAGTGTCAGTGAGGCCAGCTGTATGCAGTTTCAGTGACAATGAATGTGTGCACATGGTGTGATCGTTCACTTCCCAGTGTGTGGTAACACGTGTTGTACAGGGCGTTTAGGCAGTTTTGACACACGTCTTTGGAACTTGTTCAAAAAAGAGAAATTGTTGAAGAAAATTAACAGGTCTGACAGAACCTTGTGGAGTGAAAGCAGAGTTAATCTTTCAAGTTCAGTGACCCTTCTATAAAGCTCCCAGATTCTCCAGAAGTCTGTGCAATTTTATTTCTAATATCCACAGTTATTTGTTTAATTGAAAATTTGTGCTGTACCTGTTCATTTCTGGAGAAACTCAGCAGGTCTCATTGCATCTGCAGATATAGAGAAACAGAGTTAGCGTTTCAAGTCCAATGTGACACTTCTTCAGAAGTGAAAAGGGTTGGAAAATGGTCTATTTAATCCCTTAACAGAGTTGGGGGGTGGGTGGCAGGGAAAAAAAAAGTGTGTGGCAAAAGGAAAATAGGCTTTTAGCAGTGGTGAACCAGAAGATGATGCAAAAAGGATTGAAATTAAGATGTGAATGGGGGGAAAGGCATCTGTGTATAGAGTCCAAGATAAAGAGGATACAATCACACATTTTCATAGGGAAACCAGGAAGGAGAATGATGACCATGTGGTATTATATAGAGCTGGCCAGTGATACATTTTCACTCTAGAGATCATCACCCCCTTCTGACAAAGGAATTCAGGTGTTTGGCTTCTTATTGGCGCTCGTAAGAGTTTCATGCTGTCTGAGTGTTGCAACATTGAGAAAATAAATAACAGTATTAAGTTTGGGGCTGAGTGTTGTTTACCTGTCATTTTTAATGTTGTTTCGAATTTGCAGTGCTTATTATTAAATCCATGTTCTTGAAGTTAGAATCAGATGGAGTGTAGGAGATTGAGGAATGACATTATAGAAGTTTATAAAATCATCGGAGGTCTGGATAGGGTGAATAACCAAGATACTTCCTACAGGGTAGGGGAGTTCATAGTTATAAGTTAAAATGGGGAATATTTAAAGGGACAAATGTGCAGCTTTTTCACGCAGAGGGTGGTGTGTGCATGGAATGAGCTGCCAGAGGAAGTGTGGTATATGTAAGTACATCTACATTTGGACAAACATATGAAAGGGAAATGTTTAGAGGCATATTTAACAAATGCAAGCAGAGGTGTCTACGTTTGTTTGGAATACCTGGCCAGCATGGACAAGTTGGGCCACAGGTCTGTTTGTGCACGATATGGCTGTATGAATCCATAAATCGAGGAAAAGTGAAGAAAAGATATTATTTAAGTAAATTGGTAAGAAACATAGAAACATGCATCTCGAGCGTTTCCGAGTATTAATAAAGAAGTTCAAGATGAGTGTGCGACTTTTGGAGAAATGACGTCTGGAAAGTATGTTTAGGATATTTGGAGGGTGTGACTGGGCAACTGGCTACTGGGAACAGGCAGATAATTTACACCAGTAGTTTGCAACATTCCCCACAGGGAAAGGCACTGTAGGCATTTCAATGATATAAACAAAATGGTAATAGGAGGGAAATGTTTCTAACACAAGGAACCGGTTGTTAACAGACAGATAACAATAAGGATAGACAGGTCAGCAGTCATTCATAGCTGGATTAAAAAGACGTGTTTACAGAGTGACTGGTGGCACTGTGAAATATTCTATAACTCTCTGGATTTTTCCAGCGAAACTGGAGACCCTCTGATGTGGTGCTTGTCTTCAAGAAAGTACTGAGACAGAAGGCAGGAACCATTTAGCCTAACCACTATTGCTGGGAATCTGCGAGAGTCTGTTATTAAGGAAGGAATTGCAGGGCATTTAGAAAAGCTTCTCAAGAGTAGGCATGGTCTTGTGAAACGGGAACAATATTTTGTCTGTAAAATCAAGCAAACATTTTTTGGAGATCCCTGGGAATGTAACAAGCAGACTTGGTAAAGGGGAACTATTAGATCCGGGGCTTTCCAGAGAGTTTCCACAAGGTATCACAAAATAAAGGTTCTTGCATAAGACAGGAGCTCACAGTATGATGGATACGGTATTAGCATGGGATGATGATTGATTAACACTTAGAAATCGGAGAGTCAGGAGTACTGGATCTTTATGATAAAATGTATCTACTGGTATACCACGAATATTAGTCCGATGGTATCGGTTATTTACAATCTACACTGATAGCCTGACGGTGGGAGCTGAGTGCAATAGAACATCTGAGTTTGTGGATGACACTGAGAACTAAAAGGCAGGCCGTTATTAAACGAAAAGGACTCGCAAAAAGGGAACAGCGTGAAGGGATTAGCGTGTTCCTGTGTTTGAAAGATAAAGTCAGCTTGCTGATGCAGCAAGTAACTAGTTTGGTACATTCGGCGGGTTGCTGGGACGAAAGGGTTGAATTATTGAGAATATCTAAAATGGTGAAATGATTACCATTGTGGTTGAAATGAATGAGGGTGATATCATTGAAATGTGCAAGATACGGAGGAGGCTTGACATGGTCGATTTTGGAAATATGGTTCCACACGAGGGCAGAGTCTCGAACTCGGGGACATAGACACAGAATAAGTGATATCGATTTCAAACTGAGATGCAAAGAAAGTCTTCTTTCAGAAAGTGGTGAATGGCTTAAATTCCCTAACCCAGACAGTTGTGGGGGCTGGGTCACTGAATGTGTTTACCGACAGGGTAGATTGGCTTTTGACACACCAACAAGGTGAGGGAAACAAGGGGTTAGCAGGAAAGTTGAGTTGAGCTGTGGGTGTGTCAGCAATGTTCTTATTGAATGACAGGGCACACTTGAGGGGCCGAATAGCCTGCTCCTGATCCTATTTATTATGTTCCCATGTTATTCCTTTCAAAAGTAGCTGTTTGTTTTCCTGGAATGTATAATGTTGTAAAAATGGAGAGCAGAGGATTTGTCTGAGTTAACACTGGATAGGATATGTGGGCTGTATTCACAGTGAATCTGGGTCTGTAACATGACTCACATCTGGATCAGAAGAGGGAAAGACTGGAAAGAGAGATTGGGGTGGGGTCACTTCCTGTCCACACTGGATTTTCCAAGTACATTTCCGAAACTACACCTAACAATTGGAGTGGTCTTGGTCTGCCCCTGTGTAACAGGTGCGAAGGGCTGAATGGAACATCAGAACACAGGACGGAGGGACACGAGGCGGTCATTCGGCCCTTTGACACAATTTCACCAGTAGATAAGATCGTGGCTCATCTCATTGTGGTCCCAGCTACACTTTTGTCTCCATGCACCATTATCTATGATTCACCTGGACGAAGTCAAGCTCGCCTAAATATAAAGTTTCATCCATCACAAACCTCTGGGAAGAGAATTCCCACTTGAATGAAATCCCACTTTGTGAATTTCTCTTCATTCCTGTTCTAACTGAGGTTGCAGGGTGCCACTGTTTCCTTTTCTCGTCCCACTCCTCCACTGCTCACACCAAACTTTAAACGTAACCAGCTTGGTGAAAAGGTCGATAATAAAGATCTCAGTCAGAGTCAGATTCAGTGATAGGAACAGGTCAGGCAGATTTCTTTAGTCAGCCACACGCAATAGAACTAACGGAGGAGCATGGTAGACATGTGGTTCATACTGCTGACTCACATCATCAAGGAGCTGACCTCAATTCCAACCTCACACAACTCTCCGTGTGGAGTTTGACTATTCTCCCCATGTCTGTGTAGATGTCTTCCCCGTGCTCCAGTTTCCTCCCAAAATCCAAACATGTGCAGCCTAGGGTGGATTGGGCAGGCCAGATTGCCCATAGTGTCCAGGGATGTGTGGGTCAGTCATTGAAAATGTAAGATTACATGTATCCATAAGAAGGGCTGTCCCGGCAGGCCCATTGTGTCAGCATGCTCCTGCCGCACTGTAATTATTTCCTCCTACTTTGATTCCATCCTTACTCCTCTGGTTCACCCCCTCACCAACTACATCCAGGTTTCCTCTGATGCCCTGCGACACAATGATAGCTGTCAATTCGCACGCCCTAACCACCTTCTATTCACCATGGATCTGCAAACTCTTTACGCCACCATCCCACACCAAGTTGGCTTGAAAGCTCTTCGCTTCTTTCTCGAAAAGAGACCCAAACAATTTCCATCCACTACCACTCTTCTCTGCCTGGCTGAACTTGTTCTCTCTCTCAACAAATTCTCCTTCAACTCATCCCATTTTATCCAAATCAAAGGTGTAGCAATGGATACCCAAATGGGTCCTAACTATGCCTGCCTTTTCATGGGGTATGTGGAACATTTCTTGTTCCAGGTCTACCCAGGTCCCCTCCTCAACTGCTTTCCGGTACATCGTTGACTATTTCGGTGTGGCTTCATGATCTCGTCCTGACCTATAAAAACCCATAAACTTCGCTTCCAGTTTCCGTCCCTCCATCACCTTTATCTGGTCCATCTCTGATACTTGCCTTACTTTCAGTGTCGTTTCTGTCCACATTTCCGACAATAGTCGATCCACTAATATCCATTACAAGCCCACTGACTCCCACATCTAGCTGGATTACAGCTCTTCTCACCCTACATCCTTTAAAGACACAATTCCTTTCTCTCAGCGTCTTCACGTCTGCCGCATTTGTTCCGATGAGGCCACTTTCCAAAATGGTGATCTCAATATTTGTTTTTTTTTCTCCAACCGTGGCTTCCCACCTACAGTTGCTGACAGTGCTATCGACAGTGTGCAGTGCATCTCCTACGCCAGGACCCTCACCCCCTCGCTCCCCTCCCAGAACAACGATAGGGTCCCTCTTGTTTTCACCTTTCACCCCAACAGCCCTCACATGCAAAGAATAATGCTTCGCCATTTTCACAAAATCGAGCACAACGCCATCAAACCATATCTTCCCTTCCCTCCCCTGTCTGCATTCCACAGAGATCGTTCCCTCCGGGACAACCTAGTCCACTCTTCCATCGGACCTAACTCCTCTCCCATCACACACGACACCTTCCCATGCAATCGCAGAAGGTGCAACACCTGCCCCTTAACCTCTTTCATGCTCACCATCTACTGCCCCAAATATTCATTGCAGATTAAGCAGCGTTTCACTTGTACCTCTTTCAATTTGGTCTATTGTATTCGTTGCTCCCAATGTGGTCTCCTCTATATCGGAGAGACAAAACGCCGATTGGGTGATCGCTTTGCTGAGCACCTTCGGTCTGTATGCAATCAGGTCCTGGACCTTCCTGCGGGTTGCCAATTCAGCACACAATCCTGCTCCCATGCCCCCTTGTCTGACCTTGGCCTGCTACAATGTTCCAGTGAAGCTTAACCCAAACTGAAGGAATAGCATCTCATCTTCCGACGAGGCAACTTAGAGCCTGCTGGTCTCAACATTGGATTCAACAACTTCAGGTGATTATCCAGTCTCGACTCCTTTGTTTTCATTCTGCTCCATAATTTTATTTCATCTTTTTATTTTTGTCACTGTTCTTTCCTTCTTATTTCTTGGTTGTCTCTCTTTCTCTGTCTCCCCACTCTCTCATCACATTTTTCCACCCCTCTTCGCCCATTGCTACCCTTCTCCCGTGTTTTCCATTTTGCCTCTGCTTCACTCATACCCCAATCCCCAACACAATTTGTCACATTGCCCTGACTTCATCCTTGGTCATTCATAGCTGCTAACCTCCCTATAATCTCTCTATGCACTGTCGTTATCACGTCGTTATTGCTACCTTTGCTTCTGGAGCCATGACTCACCTTCTCTTAGCCTTGTATAAATAACTCCCTATTTCTCCTTTTTTTTTAGCTTTGACAAAAGGTCAGTTAGATTCGAAACGTCAGCTCTTCTCCCTCTTTAGTGATGCTGCCAGACCTGTTGAGATTTCCCAGCATTTCCTCTTTTGGTTTCTCTCCCTTCCTGGCTGTCTCCTGAAACAGTATCCAGGTAACTCTCTACCTCCCTGATGTCTCACAATGTTTGAAGCTCAGACTCCAGCCTTTCAACTCTGACCTGGAGTTATTCCAGCAACCAACATTTCCTGCAGACATGGTCACATGGATCTACAACAGTGTCTACCAGCTCCCACATGATGCATACATAGCGCATCACTCGACACATCATTCTTATTTTATTTAGCTAGTTCTGATTTCTTTTAAAAATTGACTGTTTTTCTATTTATGCTTATGCAAGTTGTAAACAATAAAGTCACAGAGTCAACTAAATGTACAACATGGAAGTAGACTCTGTTCCAACTCATCCATGCTGATCAGATATCCCAACCGAATCTCGTCCCACCTGCCAGCACCCGGCCCATATCCCTCCACACCCTCCAGATACCATCGAAATGTTGCAGTTATACCAGCCTCCACCACTTCCACTGGCTGCTCATTCCATACACGTACCACCCTCTGCGTGAAAACGTTGCCCCGAGGTCTCTTTTTATATCTTTCCCCTCTCACCCTAAACCTACGCCCTCCAGTTCTGGACTGTCCACCTCAGGGAAATGATTTTGTCTAT
The DNA here is from genome assembly GCF_020745735.1 of Hemiscyllium ocellatum. NCBI lineage: Eukaryota > Metazoa > Chordata > Chondrichthyes > Orectolobiformes > Hemiscylliidae > Hemiscyllium > Hemiscyllium ocellatum. Next base: position 24,355 of record NW_026869216.1, on the reverse strand, counting down.
TTATCCAATCCGTTCCCCTTATAATTTTACAAACATTTATAATGTCACCGCTCAGCCTCTGACACTCCAGGGAAAACAGCCCGAGTCTTTCACCCTCTCCTTATAGCGCAAATCCTCCAAACCTGGCAACATCCTTGTAAATCTTTTCTGACTCGTTTCAAGTTTCACAACATCTTTCCGATAAGAAGGAGTCCCTAAATGCACGCAATATTCCACCGGTGGCCTAACCAATGTCCTATACAACCGCAACATGACCTCCCAACTCCTATATTCAATGCTCTGACCAATAAAGGAAAGCATACCAAACACTTCCTTCATTGTCCTATTTGAATTTGACTCCACTTTCAAGGAGATATGAACCTGCACTCCAAGGTCTTTTTATTCAGCAATACTCCCGAGGACCTTGCCATTATGAAAGATGTCCTGCCAAGATTTGCCTCCCCAAATGCAGCATCTCACATTTATCTAAATTAAAATCCACCTGCCACCTCTCATCCCATTGGTTCATTTGATCATGATCCTCTTGCAATCTGAGGTAACCTTCTCTGTCCACTACATTTTGTTGTCATCAGCAAACTTACTAACTATATCTCTTATGCTCACATCCAAATGCCTTAACAAAATTCAATTTAATGCAGATTGATTTTTAGCAGAGTCCCTATGAGTTAATCAAATCACAGATCTGGTCAAACCTGCTCATTACCTTCTGAAAGATTTCTGACAGAAATGTCACGCAGGACCGCTCCTTGATGAAACCATGCAGACTCAGCCCTATTTTACCATACACCTACAACTACTCTGCAATCACATTATTAATAATGAACTCTAAAACTTACTAATGTCCGATGTCAGGCTAACTGGCCTAAGATTTCTTGTCTTTTGCCTTCCTTCTTTCCTTTCACACAGATTTTGTATTGTACATTTTACAGTTCTCTGGGACTCTCGCTGACGACAGTTATAGCTGAAAATTCACCACCAGTGCCTCCACAATTTCCTACGCTATTTCCTTCAGAACGTTGGGTTGTTATCCTGCGAGCCTGTGTAAGTTATCAATCTTCAAACGTTGCAGCTTCCCCAGTACGTTCTCCTCAGCGTCGATCACTACACTCAACTTTTGCCCTTGACCCTCTTGAAAGTTTGGAATGTTCCTAGAGTCTATCATTGTGACAACTGATGCAAAGAACCTGTTCAGTTCATCCTCCATTTCTTTGTCCTCCATTTCTCAGTAGCCAGCCTCATTTTCTTGTTCTCGAATGTTCACTTTTGCCTCTAGTCTTTTTATGTATCTTAGCAAAACCCCCGCAGTCTTCTTTTCTAGGGCGAGCTAGCTTACATGTTTCAGTTCACCACTTTATTGTTTTATTTAATTGTCCTCTGCTGCTATATAAAGGCTCCCCAGGCTTACACAGACTGAGTGAGAGTATTCCAGTGAATTGACTGATGCAAGTAAGCATGTAAATATAATAAACGTGTTGTCCATCATTGGGTGGCACAGTTGCACAACACCGCGGCCTCAGAGTGCCAGGGACCTGGGTTCAATTCCAATCTGTGGCGTTTGTGCGATCTCCCCGTGTGTGCATTGGAAGCATTCACTTTGAATCCAGGTCTACAACATGACCAATAAATGGAACCAGGGGAACATCTGCAAAGAGAGAGGAGGGGACTATTTCACAATGACACCCGCTCTTTTCGCAAGAACGTTTTCCAACCCACACCAAATCACGTCTGACTGTATTCGTGGGCTGAATGGTAACCACGGTTCCAGTACACCAGGCAGTAGGAGCAAGTGGTATCCAACTGCTCTCGAGTAGCAGATTGAGGGACTGAATGGAATGGGACAAAGTCGAACTGAGAAACAGGTGTGGGTCCCTGCCCCACCAGGAACTAAGATTGTGTCTGATCAGATTGCGGTTCCAGTCCCACATTCCCAACTGCAGATCATTATCTTTGAGTCACTTTCCCATTAAATATTCAACTAACACGTCTTTGAGTAAATGCAAACACACAGGTACTACAAACCTGTGGGCAGAGAATTCCCACTCAATGGCCTTTTGAGAATTCCTCCTTATCCCTGTTCCTACCAACGTTTGAGAGTCATTGTTTCTGTTTCTAGTCCAATTCCTCCAGAGGTCACGACAAATTATCAGTGCAACTAAGTGTGTGATATTGTAAATGATATCCGTCTCAGACTGGGTCGTGTGCAGCATTAGGGACAAAGTCAGATAGGTTTTCTTAAATTTTAAAATAATCTAATCTAAAACAAAAGCAACGTTACTCGAATTATGATGGATGCATAAATGATATACAATTTGGACTTGACAATATGTACATCAACATTTATTTTCTATAAATCTGACACGTAGAAACATGCACAGAAAAACACACCCCCGTACACCTAGACGCACACACACATACACACACACGTACACACACGTCTGAAGGCAGAACAGAAAAAAATGAAACTTTGCAGAATATTAGTTTGGAAGAGCTTTGTCCAAACAACTGTTAATTTCATGACAAAATTAAAATTGAAAATGTTTCAATTGTTATTCTGCCTCTGAAGCTATTCGGCCTCACAGAAGCTGCTAGCGCTGGGCTTTCTCCTGTAACAGTTGGATTTGGCTGAATCCCCTTTGCTGCAGTCAGTGGAGAGATCCCAATGAATCCTCAGCAGGAACCCTCAGAAAGTGCTAAAGATGTTTGATTGGTTTTCAGCTCTCATATGTTGCTGTCGAGAAGTACAAGTCGAGATAGAGCAATGATCGTTTGCTTCTATGACAGGTTACATTTTCTCCCTCTCTAATCAGAAACCTGCAATAATGTGACCTGAACACCAACCTGGACTATGTCAGGTCTGGTTGAACATTCCCCTGATGACATGACTCCATCCCTGTCATCTGCTCCATTTTGAAATGATTTGTTATTTATAATTTGAAGGCATGTTTATATGTGTCTACCTAATTTTTGAACAAAAAAATTATGTCTTCTAAATCCCTGTATTAAAATGAGTATGTTGTTTTCTAAAACTAAATCCTTAGTTCTATTCTCTCATCCATTAGCTACGCACCAATAAACTGTCCTCACGCGCTTATATGATTCAATATGAACATCTCTCAATCTCAGGCGTGAAGTGTTCTGACCTTGTAGAGGCCACGAGGGGCATGGAGGCGGGGAACAGCCAAGATTATTTTCCGAGGCCGGAGGAGTCCAAACCAGAGGGTACAGATTAAAGGTGGGAAGGGCAAGATTATAAAGATACCTGAAGGGTTAATTTTTTATGCAGTGGGTAATGTGTGTATGGAATGAGTTGGCAGCGCAAGTGGTGGAGGGTAGTACAATAACAACATTTAAGAGACAATGAATGGTGTATGAATAAGAAGGGTTTATAGCACTATAGTCTAATGTTGGCAAATGGTACTACATCAGAGTGGAATATCTAGTCGGTGCAGATCAGTCTATTTTCGTGCTGTATGACATATGATTCCATCTGGCCTTCATTCTAGCAAAGAGTAAAGTGAAACATCTGTAAAAAGCTTCTAAAACAATTGCATATGTTTCTTTCAGTTTAGGATTTCATTACTGCACACAATATATCCGATGTAGTCTCACTATTGTCTTGTACACATGCACTAAACATCTCAATGATTATACCAAATAGCCTTTGCATGAAGCAGCATCATTCGCTGCACTTTCCTAATCACTTGCGGAATCTGCTGACTAGCTTTATGTGGCTCATGCACCAGGACGTCCAAATCCCTCTGTACTAATGAGCTCATCGATGTTTCTCCATTTAAGCAGATTACTGTTATTTTATCTTTTTAACACAACACTAACTTCCCTTACACCACATTATACTGTTTTCTGCCAAAGATTTGCTCACTAACGTCCTCTGTCTGTATCCCATTGCAGAGCCTCCATGTCCAGTTAAATGACTATCTGGGTGAATGAGCTAATTGAGCTCCAAGCCAATCAGTCCTCTAATCCAAGTCATTGGTATAGATTGTAAATAGTTGATAATCTCACTCTGATCCCTGAGACACTCCACCAAGTTACAACTTTACAAACTGAAAATAATCATCTACCCCGAATGTTTATTCCCAGATAGTTAACCAGGTTTCCCCTGTTGCTGGGCAGAAGGCTGGAAAGGTTGGATGGCCTCATTTTACATTGTGCAATGTACTTAGCGGGCTGCATGACTTCATATTCCTGCATAACTCCTTCGAGGGCAGAATGGTCTCCTCCTGTCTCATTATCATGATGCCTACTCGCTGAATGAGATAGAACATAGAACATAGAACATAGAAAAATACAGCGCAGTACAGGCCCTTCAGCCCTCGATGTTGCGCCGACCAAAGCCTACCTAACCTACACTAGCCCAATAACCTCCATATGCTTATCCAATGCCCGCTTAAATGACCATAAAGAGGGAGAGTCCACCACTGCTCCTGGCAGGGCATTCCATGAACTCACAACCCGCTGAGTAAAGAATCTACCCCTAACATCTGTCCTATACCTACCACCCCTTAATTTAAAGCTGTGTCTCCTAGTAACAGCTGACTCCATTAGCGGAAAAAGGTTCTCACTGTCAACCCTATCTAAACCCCTAATCACCTTATACACCTCTATCAAATCTCCCCTAAACCTTCTTTTCTCCAATGAGAACAGCCCCAAGTGCCTCAGCCTTTCCTCATAAGATCTTGCTACCATGCCAGGCAACATCCTGGTAAACCTCCTCTGCACTCGTTCCAATGCCTCCACATCCTTCTATAGTATGGCGACCAAAACTGCACACAATACTCCAGATGAGGCCGCACCAGAGTCTTATACAACTGCAACATGACCTCAGGACTCCGGAACTCATTTCCTCTACCAATAAAGACCAGTACAACATACGCCTTCTTCACAGCACTATTTATCTGGGTGGCAACTTTCAGAGATCTGTGTACATGGACACCAAGATCCCTCTGCTCATCCACACTACCAAGTAGCCTACCATTAGCCCAGTAATCCATCTTCTTGTTACTCCTACCAAAGTGAATGACTTCACACTTAGCTACATTGAACTCCATTTGCCACCTTTCTGCCCAGCTCTGCAACTTATCTATATCCCGCTGTAACCTGCCACATTCTTCTTCGCTGTCCACAACTCCACCGACTTTCGTGTCATCCGCAAACTTGCTCACCCAGCTTTCAAGCCCCTCCACTAGGTCATTTATAAAAATGACAAACAGCAATGGTCCCAAAACAGATCCTTGTGGAACACCGCTAGTAACTGCACTCCAAGATGAACCTATACCATCAACTACTACCCTCTGTCTCCTTCCAGCCAGCCAATTCCTAATCCAAACCTCTAATGCACCCTCAATGCCATACCTCCGTAGTTTTTGCATTAGCCTACCATGGGTACCTTATCGAACGCCTTGCTAAAATCCATATACACCACATCTACTGCTTTACCCTCGTCCACTTCCTTGGTCACCTTCTCAAAGAACTTAATAAGGTTTGTGAGGCACGACCTGCCCTTCACAAAACCATGCTGACTATCCTTGATCACATTATTCCTATCCAGTTGTTCATAACTCCTATCCCTTACAATTCTCTCTAAGACTTTGCCCACAACAGAAGTGAGACTCACTGGCCTATAGTTACTATGGCTATCCCTACTCCCCTTCTTGAACAAGGGGAACACATTCGCTACCCTCCAGTCTTCTGGCACTATTCCCATAGACAATGACGACATAAAAATCAAGGCCAATGGCTCCGCTATCTCCTCCCTAGCTTCTCAGAGGATCCTAGGATAAATGCCATCTATGCCAGGGGCCTTATCTATTTTCATCCTTTCCAGTATTCCCCAGACCTCTTCCCTACATACCTCAAGGTCATCCATTCTAATCACTTGTGACTCAATATTCACATCAGCAACAGTGTCCTGTTCCTGAGTGAATACTGACGAAAAGTATTGATTTAGTGTCTCTCCAATCTCCTCCGCCTCCACGCACAACTTCCCACTACTATCCTTGACTGAACCGATACCTATCCTAGTCATCTTTTTATTCCTGACATACCTATAGAAAGCCATTGGGTTTTCCCTAATCCTACTAACTAAGGACTTTTCATGTCCCCTTCTCGATGCTATTAGCTCTCTCTTTAGATCCTTCCTGGCTACCTTATAACTCTCAATCGCCCCAACTGAACCTTCACGTCTCATCTTTACATAGGCCACCCTCTTCCCTTTCACAAGGGATTCCAATTCCTTATTAAACCACGGCTCCCTCACAAGACCCTTTACTCCCTGCCTGACTGGTACATACTTATCAAGGACACGCATTAGCTATTCCTTGAACAAAGTCCACATATCATTTGTGTTCTTCCCTTGAAGCCTATTTTTCCAATCCACGCATCCTAAGTCATGCCTCACCGCATCATAATTTCCCTGCCCTCAGCTATAACTCTTGCCCTGCAGTGCACACTTATCCCTCTCCATCACTAGAGTAAAAGTCACCGAGTTGTGGTCACTGTCCCCGAAGTGCTCGCCTACCTCCAAGTCTAACACCTGGCCTGGTTCATTATCTAGAACCAAATCCAGTATAGCCTCACCTCTTGTTGGCCTGTCCACATATTTTGTCAGGAAACCCTCCTGCACACATTGGACAAACACCGACCCATCTAACGAACTCGAGCTATAGCTTTCCCAGTCAATATCTGTGAAGTTAAAGTCCCCCATAACAACCACCCTGCTCCTGAATCATCCTCGCAATACTTTCCTCTACTTCTCTCTGACTACTAGGAGGCCTGTAGAAAACTCCTAACAGAGTGACCTCACCGTTCCTACTTCTAACCTCAGCCCAAACTACCTCAGATGGCAAGTCTCTCTCCACTGTCCTTTCCACCACTGTAATACTATCCTTGACAAGCAATGCCACACCTCCCCCTCTTTTACCCCCATCTCTGACCTTGCTAAAACATTTTAAACCTGGAACCTGCAACAACCATTCCTGTCCCTGTTCTACCCACGTCTCTGTAATGGCCACAACATCGAAGTCCCAGGTACCAACCCACGCTGCAAGTTCACTTACCTTATTTCTTATACTTCTGGCATTGAAGTATACACACTTCAAGCCACCTTCCTGTTTACAGGCACCCTCCTTCGAGATCGATGCCTTGTTCCTAACCTCCTTACACTCAAAGTCCTGTACCCTAAAGCGGCAGTCCAGTTTCCCATGCCCCTGCAGAGTTAGTTTAACCCTCCCAAAGAGCACTAGCAAACCTCTCCCCAAGGATACCAGTGCCCCTCAGGTTCAGGTGTAGACCATCCTGTTTATAGAGGTCCCACCTTCTCGAGAAAGAGCCCCAGTTGTCCAGAAACCGGAATCCCTCCCTCCTGCACCATCCCTGTAGCCACGCATTTAACTGTTCTCTCTCCCTATTCCTCGACTCTCTATCACGTGGCACCGGTAACAAACCAGAGACAACAACTCTGTTCGTTCTAGCTCTGAGCTTCCAACCTAGCTCCCTGAAAGCCTGCCTAACATCCTCACCCCTCTTCCTACCAATGTCGTTGGTTCCAACATGGACCACGATCTGGGGCTGCTCCCCCTCCCCCTTAAGGACCCGGAAAACACGATCAGAGACATCACGTACCCTTGCACCTGGGAGGCAACATACCAATCGTGAGTCTCTGTCGCCCCCGCAAAACCGCCTATCTGTGCCCCTCACAGCTCTACCTTTCTCCACCCTTCCCTTCTGAGCAACGGGGACAGGCTCCGTGCCAGAGGCCTGAACCTCGTTGCTTACCCCTGGTAAATCATCCCCCCCACAAGTATCCAAAACTGTATACTTGTTCTTGAGGGGAATGACCGCAGGGGGTCCCTGCACTGGCTGCTTCCTCCCACTCCCCCTCACTGTCACCCATCTCTCTATAACTTTTGGAGTAACTACTTCCCTAAAGCTCTGATCTATGACCACCCCTGCCTCCTGAATGATCCGCAGTTCATCCAACTCCAGCTCCAGTTCCCTAACACCGTCTTGGAGGAGCTGGAGATGGTTGACTTCTTGCAAGTGTAATCAGCAGGGACGCTAATGGCTTCCCTCACCTCGTACATGATGCAAGAGGAACATTGCACTGCCTTCGCTGCCATCCCTCTAAAAGGTAAACTTTAAAAATACTAGATCTAAAGAAACAAGCAAGCAAAATGCAGCACTTACCTGCTTACCACAACGGGTCTTATTATTAGGTTAGAGGAGGAGGGCGGGTGGGAGGCTCTGCCCTTGAAGTGCCTCGGGTTCTTCGCCTGCGCGCTTATATAAGAAAAAAAAGAGATGTTTCTTTACCCCTGTAACATTATGGAGTGCTTGAGAGAACAACATATGGGTTAGGAGCAACAGCTGGCCATTCAGCCCCTCGCACCTGCTGCACCATTCAGAATATGCATTGTTGACGTGATTGTAACTAAACACCACTTTCCTGTCTGTTCCTAATAAACATGGTTATCTTGTTCATCAAAGATCTATGGAACTCAACCTTGAGTGTTTTCAGTAACCCAGTCTTCACTGTTCCTTGCGCACAAGAACACCACAGATCACACAACTCGAAAGAGAAACAAATATCCCTGTCTCAGTCAGAAATAGGAATGCCCTTATTCTAAAAATGTGGTCCCCTCAAATCAATCACCACTATTTTGATATATAAGGAGTGGACAATCAGAAACAGGTATCAACCACCCAGCCACTCAAACCTGTCCCCATTCCCATTAACTCTCCTAAGTCAAATACTTAGCCAATTCAGGCTCCACTGGCCTCGTGGAAAGACAATCCCAGGCACCACAAGATCAAATGAGCAATGAACCCTGCAGCAGAATTAGACCATTCAGCCCATCTTATCTGCCATGGCATTTGATCACGGCTAAAATATTTTTGAATCCCATTCTCCTGCCTTCTCCGACTGACCATTGATAATTTATTTATTAAAAATTATATATCTCTGTATTAAGAACAGTGTGTGCCTGTATGTGGGGTAATGTTCGCGTGTTTGTGCGTAAATGTCCATATCTATGTGCGTATCTCTGTGTGCATGTGTTACGTGTGTTAGTATCAGTATTTCAGTTTGTGTGTACGTCTGTCTGAATCGCTGTGCAATGTTGTTTTTGAAGTAGATAGATTGAAATTGGAATCAAAGTCTCCCTCCTCCACTCTCTCTGTCTGTTCCTGTTGTTCATAGGTTTCATAGAATGTCTACAGTGTGGAAACAGGCCCTTTGACCCAACACATCCACACTGACCCTTCGAAGAGTAACACACCCAGACTCATTTCCAAACCATCCTATGTTTACCCTTGATTAATGCCCCTAACCGACACATCCATGAGCACTATGGACAATTTATCTTGGACAATTCACCTAATATCCACATTGTTGGACTGTGGGTGGAAACCAGAGCACCCGTGGAAACACAGGCAAACACGGTGAGAATGTAAAACTTCACACAGACTGTCGTCCGAGGGTGGAATCGAGTCTGGGTGACTGGCACCATGAGGCACCAGTGCAAACCACTGAGTTTTATGATTAGATTCTTACAATACCTCCCCCTGCTGGCCTCCCCGCACCACTGCATCAGTGGCACAGTTTTTAACTCTGAGAAGATAATAAATCCTTTGCTGTGAATCTCTCAAATTGCATGACCGTTTGATTTTTCAAATAATATCTTTGGAAGCACAGAACAGTTTTGTCTGATACTAAGCAATGTTGTTCCTGCGTCATTGCCAACACCACTGGGCCTTTTTCGGGACTTTTCAATACTTTCTCACATATCTTTTAAGCATTGAAAGTCACAGAATGAGAAATAAATTCAACTCATCCCCTGACAAAATGGTTCACTCAGGGGTGAGCATTTCCATTCTGACAGGCCCAAGTATATTTGCAAACCTCCAGCTACCAACATTGTGTGTGTTTGCTGGGGTGGCGGTGGTGGTTTGGTGGGGAGGTGTATGTGTTGAAGGTGCTGTCAGTTTGGATGGTGACGTGAGCTGCTGCCCTCTCTCCCACCCAGACTGCATCTACGAAGGTTATCACCCTCTGCCGCTGTTACTGCAGTAGGGTGTGGAGGCCTGTTGAGGGAGAGATTGTGTCATTTTAAACAAAGCAGACACTGTCAGACCTGCACCCATGTATAGATACTCACGGAGTCAAATGCAGATACACAGGTAAATTCGGCACGGGGGTGGGGGTGGGGTTGGGGTTGTGGAGATGGATTTCGGGCACTCCACCACCCGGCTTCGCTCTTTCAATCCTATTCCGAGCTGTTTCTCCTGGAACAGGAGACGGTGTAGGTGGGGAGGTGGGGAGGGTGGGAGTTGGTGACGTGTCCAGAGGAAGTCAGTCAACACTGTTGTATCCATACGGCTCTAATAGTGAAGGAGCTGTGGTAGAGGAGAAAGAGAGTGAGAGAGAAAGAGCGGAAGGTGCTGCATGCTGTGTGTTGAGCCAGACCATGATCGCTGGGTCTGGTGGTGGGGCCTCCTCTGGGAGGAGAATAGTCCCCCTCTGTACTAGACAATCCACCAGGATCTCCGTGCCCCTGTCGACAAACTGTGGTGTAATTGCCCCTTATCTGCCATGCTCAGAGTAAATTGTGCAAGGCAGCTCTAACCCGAGAAAGCTCAACCATGTACCTATTGGACTTTTAAAGATGGCACCAGTGCCAAGGATCACGAAATACCAAAGGGCATGCGGGTGATGGTGAGTATCTCCAACGTTGATGGGTGGGAGAATCGGGCTTGTATTGAAGGAAAGGGACACCATGGGGTGGGGTGGGTAGCTAATGAGGTGAGTCCAATAAGATAGCACCAGGAAACTAGCTCAGCCTCGTGCAGACAATCCATCTGTCACACTCAATGAAAATGCAACTGAAACAAATTATTGTTTAGTTCAACCCAATGAGTCGAAGACTCTGCTGACCCCAATCCCAGTGACAACCCTGCAGCTGCTTGACCAATGCACTCCATCACAGAGAAGGAGCTAAACGTCACCTTATCCTTGGGAAATAAGGCAGTGGGGACGGGGTGGTTGAAATATCAGTGGGGGAGCACTTTATGGCAAGTCATCATAATTCTATCAGTTTTAAAATAGAAATGGAAAGGGATGAAGCATGTCTAAAATTTAAAGTTCTAAATTGTTGAAAACCAATTTTGATGATATTAACTAAGAATTTTCCAAAGTCGATTGGGGCAGATATCCGAAGAGAAGGGGGGTTAGTTGAGAAATGAGAAGCCTTCAAAAATGAGATGTCAGGCGTACAGAGACACTTTGTCCCGTTAGGGTGAAGGGCAAAGCTGGTACGTGTAAGGAATGCCGGAGGATTGGAGAAATTGAGGTTCTGGTCACGGAAAAAGGGAAGCATACGTCAGGTATTGACAGCAGGAATTGAGTTTTTTTTCTTAATTCATTCATACGATGAGGGCGTCCCTGGCTAGGCAAGCATCTATTACCAATCCCTAATTTCCCAGAGGGCAGTTAGCAGTCAACCACATTGCTGTGAGTCTGGAGTCACTTGTAGGCCAGGCCAGATAAGAATGGCAGTTTGTTTCCTTAAAGCATATCAGTGAACTAGATGGATTTTTCCAACAATCGGAATGGTCATCATCAGCCTCTTAATTCCTGATTTAAAGTGAATCACGAGAAGAATCTGAAGGCAACAAGAGTATAGTTAAGAGTGAAATTGGGAGCATAAAAATGGGACATGTGATAACTTTGGCAAATAGAGTTAAGGAGAATCCAAAGAATTTCTATAATTATGTCAAGGACAAAAGAGTAACTGTGGAGAGAATAGGACATCCTTAAAGATCAGCAAGGCTGCCCATGTGCAGGACCATAGGAAATGGGGGAGATACTGGACGAATATTTTGTTTCAGTATTTACTGTGCAGGAGGATATGGAAGCTAGAGAACTTGGGAAATAAGTAGTGATATCTAGGAAAGTGTCTGCATTACAGAAGAGCTGCTGGAGGTCTTAAAACATGCAAAGGGAGGAAAATGTCTGGCTTTCATTGGATGTACGCTAGAACTCTGTGGGAAGCTATGGGAGTGATTGCTGGGCCTCTTGCTAACATCAATGGCCACAGGTAAAGTTCCGGAAGACTGGAGGTTGGGTATCTTGGTGCCACTACTTAAAGGATTGAGAAGGGTAATAAGGAAAAGCTAGTGACCCTGACGTCAGTGGTGGGTAAGTTGTTGGAAGGGATTATGAATCATCGGATTTTCAGGTATTTTGAAAGGTAACGAATGATTAGGGATAGTCAACATAACTTTGTGCAAGCAATATTGTGTCTCACTGACTTGACTGAGATTATTTTGACGAAGCGATTAAAAAGATTAATTAAGATAGAGTTTTGTACATTGTTGATATGGACTTCAGTAAGGCGTTGAATAACTTTGTGCCTGGTCATCTGTTTAACAAGGTTGGTTCATATGAAAGTCATTTGGATGCAAAACTAGCTCAAAGGTAGGAGGCAGAGGGTGGTGGTAGAGAGTTGAAATGTCCTGGAAAAGGTTTGCAATATTCCCCATGTTGTGCAGAAAGTCCAGTTTATGGAGTAATCCTCTAGCACGGCCTGCACAGCCTTCCATCTTAGCAGTTACCTTACCCCAGTTTATGGTGTCTGGGCTGGTTCTCTGAAGCAGATTCAGAATTTGAGGCAATGGACCATTCCAGCAGATTTGGCAATGTTTTTATTCTTTGTTTGCATTCTTGTGAATTGGCCCACTGTTGTCTCATTTATCCAGTTATTCCAATCTCCCATCTCCTTATCCATATTTTCAGCAAGTTATCAGTTAATAAGTTATTTGTTTTTTTTCTGTATCTTTCCCTGGCCTTAGTTTTTGACTACCTCCTGTATCGATTGCTGTCATTGTGAAGCTCAGAAACAGTGAAATGGTGTGTGTCAGGCTGTTGTTCAATTCCCGATGCTTCCCATGTGGTTCTCCATGGACAGGGGTGTTCCAGCCGCTTTGACTCATGTGTTTGAAATCTTGGTATGCGCCTGCTCACGGAACACCTCTGTTTGTCTCTCAGTTGATCGTGCAGTCAGTAACACGAGGAAAATCCTGGAGACTAATTGTAAAGGAACAGGCACCTAACTTGGAGCTGAGGGGCTTCTGACTGACTCCTGTTATTGAAAAGTTAGTGGAGATGCTGGGGATGGTTTGCCGGAGGTTGTAATGTGAGCTGCCTCAGACATTCAGGGAGATCTTAGGATTTGCTGACCCAACTCTGGGTCATGGGGACTGTAGTTACTGGGTCTGTAACATGAATAACAAATGGAGCAGAGGCTGCAGAGAAGTAAAGCTCTGAAACCACGCAGTGTGTGTGTGTGTGTGTGTGTGTGTGTGTGTGTGTGATGTTCTGTATCTGTCCGTGTTTTTGCCTGGACAAGCACATACTCTCACTCTCCCCGTGACATACACTGATGCACACTCTCCATATCTGCTCCACACACATTCTCCCTCTCCCTCTCTCACATGCACACACGCGCGCTCCATTCTTTCACACGCACGCATGCACACTCTCCCTCCCACACTTTGTAAATAAAACCAGTCTGACTCCAGATGAAGATGCAGATAGCGTCCAAACAAGGTCTCACGCTTAGAATACATTGTCTGACCGCAAGTGTTACTTCATTTACTTGAAGGTGTTTCCAGGACTGACTTGAAATAAATTCTGTGATTTGCATATTAATCAATCAAATTTTCTCATCCCTTACTATTAGAGACTGGTTTGATCCTGTATCTCTCAAAATTATAACTTCTTGCCCTTCTCCCCCTGTTAGTTCTGAGTAACCGTTACTCACAGAATTGAATTCTTTATATATATCAGGTAATAAATCCACATCCAGCCCCTGCCTAGGCTGTGCACTTTCCTGAAGCTCCTCAGCTCGTGTTGGGGTCTCCTTTAAAACTTTCACTAATGCCACTGGCTTAGCTTCTTTTACGAAATCTTTTCCCACAGCGCCTTTCATAACGATCAGCACTGTGACCATACGTATCCCTCCTTATGGCAGTGAAAACATCATTTCCTAGTGCCCTTCTGAAACCACCGACACTGTAATTTTCTGTGTCCCACTCCATTTCAGTGAAAACACCTGAGACCTTTCAACTCCTTTCCACTCTCTTGGGCATCTTCTTTAACCTGTGGTAATCTCTTATTCTCTACTCTTTCTTTTATAGCGTAGCATCTCCCCTTCTCCCAAATTCTAACCCTCACAGGACGAAATTCTGGCTGGAAGCTTATCTTATGCAGCAACATGTATTCATCTGCTAATTCTGCTGCCCTTCTCAATTCCTGAACTTTCTGTTCCTCCAGATAAATTCTTACCATTCCTGGAAGTGAGTTTTTAAACTCCTCCAGTGGAATAATCTCCCTTAGCGCCTCATAGGTCTTACCTATCTTTAAAGCCCGCACCCATCTATTAAAATGTCTATGTTTAATTCTTTCGAACTCAACATAAGGCTGACCTGGTTCCTTCCTTAATTTTCAGAACTGCTATCTATATGCTTCCAGTACCAATCCGTAAGCACTTAAAATAGCTTGTTTGACCTCTTCATAATCTTCTGATCCCTCATCTGACAGCGCAGCAAATACCTCACTAGCCCTGCCTACCAACTTAATCTGAACAAGCATTACCCATAGATCCATGGACCACTCCACCTGCCTAGCCAAATTTTCAAATGAAATAAAGAAGGCTTCAACACCTTTCTCATCAACACGTGGCAAATTTTTGACACAGTTGTATCAATAACTAACGCCCCTTTTAATCTCCATCGTGTTAACTTGACTTTGCTGACTAAATTGCAATTTCTCAAGTTCGAATTCTCTCTCTTTGCTCAGCAAATAAATTTCCTTCTCTTTTTCTCCCTCTGTCTTCTCTGTTTGATCAGCTAAGACCCTTCTCTCTTTCTTCTCTCTCTTACTCTTTCCCTTTGTTTATCTTTAAGCTGCATTTTCTTCAATTGTAATTTAAGTTTTTTTTTCTAAATCCCCTGCACTTGTCTGTTTCTCTGACGCACTTTAGTGTTTCAGTAATTTCCTGACAATTTCTGTTTTACTCTTGTTCTTGATTAGACCCAAATCTCAGTTCTTTGCTACTTCAGAAAGTTTGGCTTTTATCTTTCCTTCTAAACGCTCTCGGCAAATATGGGAATCATCTTCAAACCCAGAACCTCTTTAACATTTTTAAGAGCCATTTCTCTCACTTTTAACTTAACCAACCACAAGTCACTGAAATTTAACAAATCGTCTCACCGACGTTTTATTTAAAGCACTCGTACAATAATGTGCAAATAATTAAACCTACTGTGTGTTTTTCACAGCCCAAACCTATTTAACTCTGCCCAAATCTCAGACTGTATCTGTCTAAACCTATTCAAATCGCAAACGAAAGCCTGCAAACTGTTAAAGTTCAGCTCATGCTGGAATCTGTTAAATTTCGAGAGGCAAAGATCTCGTTACAGAGCTCACTATTGAAAGTAAAACTAACAATTTGGTTAGTTAAGTCCAACAGAGAATATTAAAATGAACAACTAATTAGAACTCATTTCGTTAAAGCTATTTTATACCTACCACACTACAATACTGGTCCGATAAAACAAAACACTATGAATAATATTTTCAAAAAATATATCCCACTTAAAAACCAGTCAGCTTTTTAAATTCTCCTTTGTAGATGTTGCTTGTAGATTTTTTTCTCTAGTATCTCTTCGATGTTCTGCTGTACAAACCTCTTGTAGACAGGCACTTTTATAAAGCTTTTCAGCTAGTATTCTATCTTTGTCGCTGTCCTTGGCAGTTTTCCACCTAAATATTCAAAACGACCAGTTTTATACATCAAAACGTTGGATCATTTCATTGATTTTGAAGTCATAAAATACATTATATTTCAAACTCGATTGGATTTCAGTGCATTTGGGCATAATTTAAACTGACTGGCCCAATTTGAATTTGTTTTTGTTCCATGGCAACTCAGCATCACTGTTGATTTCACAGTCAAATTTTATACTTTAACTTCTTTCAGAACAATATACACCTCTACACCTTCATAACAATATCTTTTGTTTTCTGTAAACTTGATGATCTTAGAAAGTTCACACAATAACATATTCTGTTCCATAAAAATACTGTTTACTGTCATCCTTCCTTTAGCTAAATCTTTCTTTCTAGTTATGATTCCAGTTACTAACAATGTTACTGGCATTCTTCAACAAAGTAATACATTGTGTGTGTGTGTGTCTGCGTGTCTGTGTGTGTGTGTGTTTTTTTTTGATTAATCTGCTATAATTAAACTGACATGAAAGAATGAGATGCAATCACATTCCAATAAGAAGAAGTAAATGTGCAACATTTCCGAGCTTTCTGGTATTAAAAAGGTGCAAAAATCTCCTTTATTCAGGATCGAAAAGTGAGCACATGACTTTCATGTACAGGATGGAAGTAATTTAATGAACTTTTACTGGGACTATTGAAAAACCAAATATTTAGTTTTCTCCATGAAAGTTTAAATTCAGCATTTTTCAAGTCTGAGTTGCACATGTTCTTATCAATATGCAATCGTTATCAGTGACAAAAGCAGAAGTTTCTGGAAATGCCCAGTAGCTCTGGCAGTATCTGTTGTGAGGAATCAGATTCTACATAAATTAGTGGAATGATCTTGGATGTTTACTTTTCGCCAATAGTGTTCAGCAATGTACCGGTTAGATGCATTAGTCAGGTGTAAGTGCAGAGTAACAGAGTAGGCGGATGGGTCGGGGTACGTTACTCTTTGGAGGGTCAGCGTGGTCATGCTGTGTGAAACGACCTGCTTCCCCATCGTAGGGATTCTGTGATTCTATGAATTCTTCATGCAAAGGGCGGTTAGTGCCAGCATCAAGAATGTTTCAGAGCATGTTCATGGCATAGTGAACAGCCAGTGGTCATGGTACACGTTGGTGCCAATGACATAGGTAAGACGAGTGAAAGGTCCTGCAAAAAAGCTCAGAGAGCTCAGAGTGAGTTTAAAAGCAGGATCTCCAGGATTGTAATCTTGGGATTGCTCCAAGTGCCACCTGGAAGTGGGACAAGAAAGAGGAAGATGGTCGAGTTGAAAATGTGGTCAAACTTTTAACTAAACGTATGCAGAATTTGGAGTAAAATGAATGAGCTGACGGCGCAAAAAAAGGTAAATCAGTATGGCCTTGTGGGAATTACTGAAATGTGATTACAGGAAGGTCAGGACTGGAGTGTTAAATGCCCAAGGAGACTCTATTCAGACAAGCCAGAACAGCAGGTGGAGTGTCTATATTGGTTAAGGATAATGTCAAGGCTGCATTAAGAAATGATACTAGCACGTAGGACGATAATGATTAATCAGTCTGGTTCGAAATAATACACATGGAAAGAAACCCATTGGTAGGAGCATTTCCAGCCCACAAGCTCCCACCCCGGCAACCTACTTTCAAAGTAGCGAATGGCATGAAGCAGGGAATATTGATGGCTTGAGACAAGGGCACAACAGTAATCATGGGTAATTTGAACATTCATATTTACTGGACTAATCATTTTGGCAAGGGGAGGCTCAGAGGGCGATTCACCAAATGTATGAAAGATTATTTCTTTTTTAAGTAAAATGTAATCTAACTAAACAGAGAACTGGCTTTGGTATTGTGTAATGAGAAGGCTTGATAAATCATATTGTAGTACTGGATTATTTTAGAAAGAGTGACCACAGCATGCTGGGGTTTCACATTCAGATTGAAACAGGAAAGACAGAGTCACATATGAGAGGTTTAGTGTTGGACAATGATAATTTTACTGGCCTGAGGAAGGGGTTGGCTCGAGTGGACTTGGCAAAACATTAAAGTGCAAGACAGTTGAAGAACAGTGGCAACTACTTAGGGAGGTCATCAAACCTCTCAATTAAAGTGTAATCCTGAGTGGAACAGGAATTGTAAAAAGATGAAAAGTGATCCATATCTTAACAAGGAAATCAATAATAACGTGAAGGTGATAGCCTGGTTGAATTATGTTCTTGGGACAGGTTTCAAATGTCACCATGATAGATGGTGGAAGATAAATTCAACATAAACTAGGGATTAAGAGTCTATCAATGATAATGAATCCACTGCTCATTGTTGGATACACCCATCTGTTTTATGACTTTCCTTTCTGGACAGAAGACACAATCCTTACCTGGTCTGACCTACATGTGACGTCAAACCCACACAAATTTGGTTGATGCTTAACTGCCCTCTGGGCAATTAGGGACGGACAATGAGTGCTGTGTAACCCAGCGACGCCATCATCTTCTGAATGAATTAAAGAAAAACGCTTACATTGTCAGCAAATGGTTAGTAAAAACAAAATCAAAATGGCTACGAAGGAAAACGAGCAGTAATCATAAGAATTGATGAAGAACACTTCTCCGAGTATCAAAAAGGAAAAGAATGCTGTACCGAAATGTTGGTATTTTAGAGGATGACGGCAAGGTAATAATGGGAAACTCAGATTTGGCAGAGGCAAAACCAACATTCCTATTTTCACTGCTAGAAAATAATTTCTTCCCAAAATGTACAACAATTGCAAAGGATCTTGATGGAAATACAATGATGAGGAAGAAGATATTAAATACAGTGATGGGATTAAAGTCAGGTCAGGCCCTCGGCCTAAACTCTATCAATTTAAAGGAGGTAACAGCAGAGGTAGTGGATGCGTTAGTTACGATTTTCAAAACATCCCTGGATTCTAGAACAGTGCCAAAGTATTGGAAAATTAATAATGTGGCACTAGCATTCAAAACAGGAGATAGGCAAACAAATCACAAGTTATAGACAAATCAGTTTAACTTCTGTCGTGAGGAAGTTTCTTCAACAAACATAAAGTAGGAAATAACTGAACACTTGGGAAAACAAAAATCAATTTACCAGTGTCAGCAAGAATGTAACCCACAATGTGGATAATTGGGATGCAGTAACTGCTGTACATCAAAACTTCAGAAGGCATTTGACAAGATGGTGCATAAAGGACTGATCTAGAAGGTTAGATTCCAGGGCTGAAGTGTAGAGTATTGAATTGGATAGAGAATTGGATGACTAATGGAAAGCAAAGCATTGGGGTATATCGTCTTATCTGGCGAAGTGAAACTACTGAGGTGCTGCAGCGTTCAGTTTTCGGACTTCAATTTTTGTTTGCAATCTGCCCAAATGACCTGGAAGGAGAGACTGAATGCAGTAACTAAATTCACAGATGATATAAAAGTAGGTGGTAAAGCAGGCTGTAATGAGGAGCTAAAGAGTTTACAGATGAATATTTATAGGCTTGGAAAATGAGGCATATTGCTATATCTGGCCGATGGCGTTTAGTGTGGATAAGTGCATGCTTGAATTTCCTACCGCCAGTCTTAAAGTCTATGTTCTTGAGTTGCTCCATCTACAGTTCTTTGCATTTTATTTATCGTTGGTGGCTGAGGTAACAGGAATAGTGGGATTTTGGTTGAGAGGGAGATGCAGGTTGCTCCGTGTGTGGGGAACATGACATTAATGTGGAGAAAATATCGCAGTCAGGCCTTGTTAATTGCCACAGCAGGCCTGGCAACCAGATGGCCTATCCTAGTTCTTAATAAACCAAATTACATTGTTGCAGCCAGACAGCCAATCCATAATTAACATGCCAATTTCATAATAAAAGGACAAATGGCCATTGAGATCGGAAGTAAAGATTTGGCAAGTCCTTTTAGATTTAATGACTATTTGATACTGCAGTCTGAGAAGTGGCTGATGTACAACAAAACACTTTAGCATTTTTGAAACTTCATAGTTTAGATATTGAGTAAAAATGTTACATTATCAACATTGTTGGAAAGTGTCCATTTTCTACGTCTTATGAACAATATGTTGAGTGTTTCATGGGAGAACACAAGCTTTGAAATGGTTAGAAAAGGAAAATGTGAAGAGGATATAAGTAATTTAAAGAGGTCTGGGCATGTTAATTGAACTGGTAAATATTGGACTTTGGATCATAGTTGGGAAAACGTGCCTGTTTTTTTGTGAACGTTGGCGAGTTGAATGGAAAAACAGTGTATTTTTCGAGAGGCAATATAAATCTTGAAATATTTTAACACCCAATACGTTTAGAAATAGGAAGGTTTTTCTACAGTTTACACATTAATGATGAGACCAGTTTCACTTTATAGTTACAGTGTGTCTCCTTATTATTGAGCCTTGGAGTAAGGGGAAAAGCTGTTCTCTCTTCACCCTGTCCATACAACTGCCACCCCCACCCCTGCCCCCACCCCCACCCATGCAGTTAAACACCTCCATCAGGAGCACACCTGATCCTTCTTTGGTTAAAAGTAAAATCAAATAAATCGAGCCTCCCTTCAGTTTGAGTACTCTCTTGTCTTGTTACTTCTGAAATGTATCACATTTATCAGTGTAAATTTCATCACTGATTGATCTGGCCACCTGAACAATCGGTTTATACCCTCCTGCACCCTCACGAGTTCTTTCTGGCTGTGAGTCACCATCTCATCTTTGTGTCATCAACAACATTATTTATCATTTCCCCAATCTCCATCCCTCCAATTCTTATCATCATCTTTTATGAAGTTCACTATATAGCCTTGATTTTCTTCGTGTTTTTCAGACGTAGTCCACAGGAAAAGAACTGAGAATTCCATTCTCTTGTATTTTTTTTTTCTATTTCGATGAATTTACAGCAGAATGCAGTTGAGGTTTTTTCTTATTTTGGACATGGAGCTCAATTCCCCTTTTATATTAAACGCCTCTGTATGTTTTATTCATAAAGCTTGTACGTAATTAATGTTGGATTAGGTTTAGGTGGTTTTCACTGCAGCATTTGTGTTTTACGTGGACCTGGATAATGTTCTTTCTGTCGTTCCCTGCAACAGTCAGAGCTGAAGGAACTTTCCGTCTGTACGATGGACACAGATTTTGTTTGAAAGAGCTAGAGAGATGAGATAAAGATTCAATTAAATTCTACATATATAGCCTCACGGCAGGAGATCAAATTATATCGTAAGACACCTTGAATTGGAAACAAATTATTAAAACATACGCCCACTTTCCTTCATTTTGTAAAAACAGGTCCAAAAAATGTTCTTAGAGAAGCTTGGATCTTACAGCTGCTCCTGGGATTGTAGGCAGTCAAATATTTCATGTAGTTTTTTTTGCAGTTGATATAGTTTTCATAGTTTATTAATGTAACATTATTTTTTTCTATTTTGTTTTATTAACATTCAAAAGCAAACAAAAAACAACTTACGACTTTTTTCAAACGAATATTTTTTTAAAAATATCTTTTTAAGGTGGTTTACGAAAAAAGAAATGTCTATTTATGTTTTAAAATGTTTTTTTTATTACACAGCAATAGATGTTTTAGTATTGAAAAGTTAATCAGTTTTTTTAGAAAAATACAACGGAGTTGTCTCTTCATTCCAGAGAGTTCTACACATGCTCATGTCCGGAGAAGATTTTCTTCTCAGAATTTGTTGTAGGGGAATACTTTTAGTGATTTAATTAGCTAAATGGTTGATTTTATTTAGTTTTTGTATGTTTGAAACGTATAAGTATATATTTTGCCATTGTCTGTAGGTAATGAAAGGTAACATAATGTGTAGTAAAAGAAATCCTGCTTTTAAGGTCACATTTAAGGGACAAAGAGGATGGCTGGTAGATTTAGAAAATAAATCCAGCAACTCAGTCAGATAGATGGATGGCAGTCAGAAAAGATAGGAATATAGTTCAAAATTCTCTTGTGGCTATACTTCTATCAAAATGATTTTCAGTTTTTATAACTGCTGAAGGGAATTGTGTCTCTGAGGAAAATGGAAGAGCCACCAGTTATTGGACACATGGAATGATTCTTATGTTCAGCAGCGTTTGACAATATTTAGTAGAATTATTCCTACAGTGAACTCTTCTGTCAGGGGCATCAAAAGGAGATTCTATGGCAGTTACCATAGATTTAGGATGGTTTGTTGCTTTCCCTGTGCTAGGATTAAGAACATCTCTAAACCTTTCACGTACATTGTTAAAGGTGAAATTGAGTAGCCAGAAATTATTGTAGGAATGATAATTTAGGGAAAGGTTAAAGCAGTACAGAATGAATTTAAGAGGGGAGGTCGAAGATTAAAAATAAAACCCTAAAAGTAGTTATTTCTGATTTACTCCCAATGCCATCTCCAACCGGCAAGGAACACAAGGTTAAAGGAGAAAAATTAATGGCTGAAGAACTATTATGTCGTTGAGGGATTTCGGTTTTTGGGAAATAGAAATCTATTTTAGAATAGAAAAGACCTGTTCAGAAAGGAATGGTCGAATTTAAACTGGAAAGCAACCAATACCTTCGCAGAGAGATTTGCCCATTCTATGCAGGGAGACTTTTTATGGATAGAGACAGCAAGGGGGATATTCCAAGTAGCATAACAAATTGTAGGATGGATGGATAAGTTTATGAATGTGAGGATAGCTTGTCAATTAGAAAAGAAAGACGAGAGAGTCAAGAGTATACAGTAATTCTGAAGCACTCAACTGCATTTATTTAAATGTAAGGGGTCTTACGGGAAGGCTGATGAATTCAGAGCGTGTTTAAGAACATGGGACTGGGACATCATATTTATTACAGAAAGTTGGTTGAGAGATGTTCAATTCGAGAGTGTAGTGCTGGGAAAGCATAGCAGGACAGGCAGCATGTGAGAAGCAGGAAAATCAACGTTTTGGCAAAAGTCCCTTATCAGGAATGAGCTAATGAAGGACTTTTGCCTGAAACGGCGATTTTCTTGCTCCCCAGATGCTGCCTGACCTGCTTAGTTTTCCAGCCCCACAATCTCCAGCATCTGCAGTCCTCACTTTCGACTGAGAGATATTCAAGACTGACAATTCAATGTTCCAGGTTTTAAGTGTCACAGAAAGGATAGAAAAATCATTCAGTTGGCTTTGAGGGGAGGTCTGCCATGTTTGATTAAGGAATACATTAATGATGCAACTGAGAAAGTTATGTCTGAAAAAGCATCCAGTTAAAATATACGGGTAGCAATAAAAATAAGAAAGCAAAGATCTGTTTGAAGAGTTTGCACGAAATGCTCATTGGTTCACTAGACAGCAACAAAAAACAACATTGAGTGCACCTCATATTCATTCAGCTTGAACTGTATTTGTCCACTATGCCACCAGTTGTGGTGTCATCTGCAAACTTACAAACCTTGCCTTCGATATTCTCACGCAAATCATGTAAATAAATGACTAACAATGAACACCCAGAACCCACCTATGTGGAACACTGCTGGGCACAAGCCTTCAGTCCGAAATGTAATCGCCCACCATTTCTCTCTGTCTGCTGCCATTGTACCAATTGAAATTGCTGGAGGGAAACCCCACAGTTCTGCCAGTATCAGGGCAGAGAAAAATGGAATTAACTTTTTTGGAGTCCAATATGACTTGTCAGAACATGTTCATATAAGACTTGATATGTTAACTTTGTGTCTCTGCCCAGATCCTGCGTCATCTGTTGCATTTCTCCATCATTTTTCATTTGTATTTCAGATTTCTACTATCTCTAATATTTTTCTTTTTTTTAATTGGTCTAGATGCTGAACCCGGTTATATTTGGACAAGATGCTCCAATCCTGTTCCCATTACTTATCCCAGTGACGCATGTATTACACCTGATTCTGTTTCTTCTTTAAGTTCCACAAATAAATGTGTAGATCTCATGAAAGTGATTTTGATTTAAAAGGCCTTTTGGAGGCAGCTACACTCAAAGAAAAAAAATAGATATGGTCCATTAATTATGACACTGTGCGTTTTATGACTCACATTGTCTCCTCAGTCGCTGAATATTTTCAATGTATTTCTCTGAATAATTGGACATTGGTGAGAGCACTGTTGGAGTATTGCATGCAATTCTGGGCTCCTTGCTATCATAAAGATGTGGTGAAAAGTTTCAGAAAAGATTTCCAAGCATGTTGCCAGGATTTGAGGATCTGAGCTACAGGGAGAGGCTGAACAATCTGGGTCTGTTTTCCCTGGAGCGTCATAGGCTGAGGGGTGACCTTAAAAAAATTTTAGGGGCATAGAGAGGATAATAGTCAAAGTGTTTTCCCTGGGGTCGGGAGTCCAGAACTTAGAGGGAGAGGGAGGTATAGGGTGAGAGGGGAAGATATAAAAGAGAGCTAAGGGGCAACGTTTTTCGTGCAAAGGGTGGTACAATGTATGGAGTGAGCTGCCAGAGAATGTGGTGGGGGCTGGTACAATTGCAACATTTAAGAGGCATTTGGATGTTATATGAATAGGAAGGGTTTGAAGAGAAATGGGACTTGTT